>NW_027142569.1:327500-335000 GCF_026170545.1 Melanerpes formicivorus | reverse complement strand
AAGCGCGATCTCCGCGGAGAGCACGTCTACTCGCCGAGGGAGAGCACGTCTACTCGCCGAGGGAGAGCACGTCTACTCGCCGAGGGAGAGCACGTCTACTCGCCGAGGGAGAGCACGTCTACTCGCCGAGGGAGAGCACGTCTACTCGCCCAGGGAGAGCACGTCTACTCGCCCAGGGAGAGCACGTCTACTCGCCCAGGGAGAGCACGTCTACTCGCCCAGGGAGAGCACGTCTACTCGCCGAGGGAGAGCACGTCTACTCGCCCAGGGAGAGCACGTCTACTCGCCCAGGGAGAGCACGTCTACTCGCCCAGGGAGAGCACGTCTACTCGCCCAGGGAGAGCACGTCTACTCGCCCAGGGAGAGCACGTCTACTCGCCCAGGGAGAGCACGTCTACTCGCCCAGGGAGAGCACGTCTACTCGCCGAGGGAGAGCACGTCTACTCGCCGAGGGAGAGCACGTCTACTCGCCGAGGGAGAGCACGTCTACCTCCCGCCTGAGGGAGAGCACGGGGGGGGGGGGACAAAGACAGGCGGCAGCAGCTTCGGTGAACGTCACCCGGGAGGCGACCGGGGCTGTCCCGGGGCAGTCCCGGGAAGCCGGCGTCCGACACAGGGAACCGTCAGCTGCCGGACCGGGGCGAATCCCCGCGGCCACGGCAGGGGTGGGGGCTCGAAGACAGCCGGCAGCCGCTTCGGTGAACGTCACCCGGGAGGAGACTGGGGCCCTCCCGGGACCGTCCCGGGAAGACGACGTTCGGCACGAGATCCCGGCCGCGGCCGGACCGGCTCGAAGCCTCGCGGTCCCGGCAGCAGCCGGAGCCGCTCGCCGCCTCGGGCTCCCGGCCCCCTACAGATCCGGCGACTCGTTCGCGGGCGGCGGGGGGAGGCAGTGGAGGGGGTGCGGGGAGAAGCGGCAGCGGAGGCGGAGGGGGGGGGGCTCGAAGACAGCCGGCAGCCGCTTCGGTGAACGTCACCCAGGAGGCGATCGGGGCCGTCCCGGGGCCGTCCCGGGATGCCGGCTTCCGGCACGGGGTCCCGGCCGCGGCCGGACCGGCTCGTATCCCCGCGGCTCCGGCAGGGGGGGGGGGGGGCTCGAAGACAGCCGGCAGTCGCCTCGGTGAACGTCACCCGGCCGGCGACCGCGGCCGTTCCGGGGCCGTCCCGGGAAGCCTGCGACAGGCACGGGGTCCCAGCCGCGGCCGGACCGACTCGAAGCCCCGCGGCCCCGGCACGGGGGAGGCCCAAAGACTGGCGGCAGCCGCTTCGCTGAACGTCACCCGGCCGGCGACCGGGGCCGTCCCGGGGCCGTCCCGGGATGCCGGCATCCGGCACTGGGTCCCGGCCGCGGCCGGAGCGGCTCGAATCCCCGCGGTCCCGGCAGCAGCCGGAGCCGCTCGCCGTTCGGGCTCCCGGCACCCTACGGATCCGGCGACTCGTTCGCCGGCGGCGGGGGGAGGCAGTGAAGGAGGTGCGGGCAGAAGCGGCAGCGGAGGCGGAGGGGGGGGGGGGGCTCGAAGACAGCCGGCAGCCGCTTCGGAGAACGTCACCCGGCCGGCGACCGCGGCCGTTCCGGGGCCGTCCCGGGAAGCCTGCGACAGGCACGGGGTCCCGGCCTCGGCCGGACCCGCACTGGGTGCCGCCGCCTCGGGCTCTCGGGACGGTATGGATCCGCCGACTCGTTCGCCGGCGGCGGGGGGAGGCAGTGGAGGGGGTGCGGGGAGAAGCGGCAGCGGAGGCGGAGGGGGGGGGGGGCTCGAAGACAGCCGGCAGCCGCTTTGGTGAACGTCACCCGGCCGGCGACCGGGGCCGTCCCGGGGCTGTCCGGGGATGCCGGCTTCCGGCACGGGGTCCCGGCCGCGGCCGGACCGGCTCGAATCCCCGCGGTCCCGGCAGCAGCCGGAGCCGCTCGCCGTTCGGGCTCCCGGCACCCTACAGATCCGGCGACTCGTTCGCGGGCGGCGGGGGGAGGCAGTGGAGGGGGTGCGGGCAGAAGCGGCCGCGGAGGCGGAGGGGGGGGGGGGGGCTCGAAGACAGCCGTCAGCCGCTTCGGTGAACGTCACCCGGGAGGCGACCGGGACCGGCCCGGGAAGCCATCGTCCGGCCCCGGATCCCGGCCGCGGCCGGACCGGCTCGAAGCCCCGCGGCCCCGGCACGGGGGAGGCCCAAAGACTGGCGGCAGCCGCTCCGCTGAACGTCACCCGGCCGGCGACCGGGGCCGTCCCGGGGCCGTCCCGGGATGCCGGCTTCCGGCACGGGGTCCCGGCCGCGGCCGGACCGGCTCGAATCCCCGCGGTCCCGGCAGCAGCCGGAGCCGCTCGCCGTTCGGGCTCCCGGCACCCTACGGATCCGCCGACTCGTTCGCCGGCGGCGGGGGGAGGCAGTGAAGGAGGTGCGGGCAGAAGCGGCAGCGGAGGCGGAGGGGGGGGGGGGGCTCGAAGACAGCCGGCAGCCGCTTCGGAGAACGTCACCCGGCCGGCGACCGCGGCCGTTCCGGGGCCGTCCCGGGAAGCCTGCGACAGGCACGGGGTCCCGGCCTCGGCCGGACCCGCACTGGGTGCCGCCGCCTCGGGCTCTCGGGACGGTATGGATCCGCCGACTCGTTCGCCGGCGGCGGGGGGAGGCAGTGGAGGGGGTGCGGGCAGAAGCGGCAGCGGAGGCGGAGGGGGGGGGGGGCTCGAAGACAGCCGGCAGCCGCTTTGGTGAACGTCACCCGGCCGGCGACCGGGGCCGTCCCGGGGCTGTCCGGGGATGCCGGCTTCCGGCACGGGGTCCCGGCCGCGGCCGGACCGGCTCGAATCCCCGCGGTCCCGGCAGCAGCCGGAGCCGCTCGCCGTTCGGGCTCCCGGCACCCTACAGATCCGGCGACTCGTTCGCCGGCGGCGGGGGGAGGCAGTGGAGGGGGTGCGGGGAGAAGCGGCAGCGGAGGCGGAGGGGGGGGGGGGGCTCGAAGACAGCCGGCAGCCGCTTCGGTGAACGTCACCCGGGAGGCGACCGGGACCGGCCCGGGAAGCCATCGTCCGGCCCGGGATCCCGGCCGCGGCCGGACCGGCTCGAATCCCCGCGGCCCCGGCAAGGGGGAGGCCCAAAGACTGGCGGCAGCCGCTTCGCTGAACGTCACCCGGCCGGCGACCGGGGCCGTCCCGGGGCCGTCCCGGGATGCCGGCTTCCGGCACGGGGTCCCGGCCGCGGCCGGACCGGCTCGAATCCCCGCGGTCCCGGCAGCAGCCGGAGCCGCTCGCCGTTCGGGCTCCCGGCACCCTACGGATCCGCCGACTCGTTCGCCGGCGGCGGGGGGAGGCAGTGGAGGGGGTGCGGGCAGAAGCGGCAGCGGAGGCGGAGGGGGGGGGGGCTCGAAGACAGCCGGCAGCCGCTTCGGTGAACGTCACCCGGCCGGCGACCGGGGCCGTCCCGGGGCTGTCCGGGGATGCCGGCTTCCGGCACGGGGTCCCGGCCGCGGCCGGACCGGCTCGAATCCCCGCGGTCCCGGCAGCAGCCGGAGCCGCTCGCCGTTCGGGCTCCCGGCACCCTACGGATCCGCCGACTCGTTCGCCGGCGGCGGGGGGAGGCAGTGGAGGCGGTGCGGGGAGAAGCGGCAGCGGAGGCGGAGGGGGGGCGGGGGGGGACGATAGTGGCGGGGGGGCGGGGGGTGCTCGAAGGCAGCCGGCAGCCGGTTCGGTGAACATTCGCCGGGGCGGGGGGGGCGACCTGTCCGTGCCCGGGGCAGCCCCGGGAAGCCGGCAGCCAGCACGGGGTCCCGGCAGCACCTGTTCCCTGCCCTGGGACTTGCCGTGCCCGGCGGCCGGTTGCCGGGTGGGGGGAGCGATGAGAGGCAGGGCGCAGCGGCCGGGGCAGCGCCGGGCCGCAGCGGGGGGCTGGGCGGGTGGGGTAGGCGTCGAGCGGCAAGCCCTCGGCTGCAGCGAATGTTCGGCGGTGCGGGGCGGGGGGGGACGGGACGACACGTTGGGGGCGCCGAGTCCGAGCCACCCCCGGCCCCAGGGGCGGCCGGAGGGGGAGGCCGGTGCCTGGCCCTGGGAGCTGCTGGGCGCCGGATGGCCGAGGGTGCGTCAGAAGCCGCCCGAGCGGTCGAGCAGGTCCTCCAGAAAGGCCTAGGGTGGCTTCGAGGGCCCCGGGAGCAGTCGAGGGAGGCCTCCAGGCAGGTCTGGAGTGGATGGGAGGCCTTCCAAAGCAGACAAGGGAGGCTGCCAGCGGGGCCTAGGCTGGCACTGCAGCCTGTAAATGGTTGGGGGGGGGGGCCTCTGGTGCGGCCTGGAGTCTCTGGGTGGCGTCCAGAGAGGTGCAAAAGATCCTCTGGTGCGGCCTGTGGTGGCGGAGAAGCCTGCAGAGCGTGCGGGGGAGGCTTCTGGTGCGGCCTGGGGTGGGTCGGAAGCCTGCAGAGCGTGCGGGAGAGGCTTCTGCTGCGGCCTGGGGTGGCTGAGAAGCCTGCAGAGCGTGCGGGAGAGGCTTCTGGTGCGGCCTGGGGTGGCTGAGAAGCCTGCAGAGCGTGCGGGAGAGGCTTCTGCTGCGGCCTGGGGTGGCTGAGAAGCCTGCAGAGCGTGCGGGGGAGGCTTCTGTTGGGGCCTGGGGTGGGTCAGAAGCCTACAGAGCGTGCGGGGGAGGCTTCTGGTGCGGCCTGGGGTGGGTCGGAAGCCTGCAGAGCGTGCGGGAGAGGCTTCTGTTGGGGCCTGGGGTGGCTGAGAAGCCTGCAGAGCGTGCGGGAGAGGCTTCTGCTGCGGCCTGGGGTGGCTGAGAAGCCTGCAGAGCGTGCGGGAGAGGCTTCTGCTGCGGCCTGGGGTGGCTGAGAAGCCTGCAGAGCGTGCGGGAGAGGCTTCTGGTGCGGCCTGGGGTGGCTGAGAAGCCTGCAGAGCGTGCGGGAGAGGCTTCTGCTGCGGCCTGGGGTGGCTGAGAAGCCTGCAGAGCGTGCGGGAGAGGCTTCTGCTGCGGCCTGGGGTGGCTGAGAAGCCTGCAGAGCGTGCGGGAGAGGCTTCTGCTGCGGCCTGGGGTGGCTGAGAAGCCTGCAGGGCGTGCGGGAGAGGCTTCTGCTGCGGCCTGGGGTGGGTGGGAAGCCTGCAGAGCGTGCGGGGGAGGCTTCTGGTGCGGCCTGGGGTGGCTGAGAAGCCTGCAGAGCGTGCGGGGGAGGCTTCTGCTGCGGCCTGGGGTGGCTGAGAAGCCTGAAGAGCGTGCGGGAGAGGCTTCTGGTGCGGCCTGGGGTGGCTGAGAAGCCTGCAGAGCGTGCGGGGGAGGCTTCTGCTGCGGCCTGGGGTGGCTGAGAAGCCTGAAGAGCGTGCGGGGGAGGCTTCTGGTGCGGCCTGGGGTGGCTGAGAAGCCTGCAGAGCGTGCGGGGGAGGCTTCTGGTGCGGCCTGGGGTGGCTGAGAAGCCTGAAGAGCGTGCGGGAGAGGCTTCTGCTGCGGCCTGGGGTGGCTGAGAAGCCTGCAGAGCGTGCGGGAGAGGCTTCTGCTGCGGCCTGGGGTGGCTGAGAAGCCTGCAGAGCGTGCGGGGAGAGGCTTCTGCTGCGGCCTGGGGTGGCTGAGAAGCCTGCAGAGCGTGCGGGAGAGGCTTCTGCTGCGGCCTGGGGTGGGTCGGAAGCCTGCAGAGCGTGCGGGAGAGGCTTCTGCTGCGGCCTGGGGTGGGTCGGAAGCCTGCAGAGCTTGCGGGGGAGGCTTCTGGTGCGGCCTGTTGTGGGTCGGAAGCCTGCAGAGCATGCGGGGGAGGCTTCTGCTGCGGCCTGGGGTGGCTGAGAAGCCTGCAGAGCGTGCGGGGGAGGCTTCTGGTGCGGCCTGGGGTGGCTGAGAAGCCTGCAGAGCGTGCGGGAGAGGCTTCTGGTGCGGCCTGGGGTGGCTGAGAAGCCTGCAGAGCGTGCGGGAGAGGCTTCTGCTGCGGCCTGGGGTGGCTGAGAAGCCTGCAGAGCGTGCGGGAGAGGCTTCTGCTGCGGCCTGGGGTGGGTCGGAAGCCTGCAGAGCGTGCGGGAGAGGCTTCTGCTGCGGCCAGGGGTGGGTCGGAAGCCTGCAGAGCTTGCGGGGGAGGCTTCTGGTGCGGCCTGGGGTGGGTCGGAAGCCTGCAGAGCATGCGGGGGAGGCTTCTGCTGCGGCCTGGGGTCTCTGGGTGGCCTCTAGAGAGGTGCAAAAGACCCTCTGGGTTGGGCTGGGGTGGCTCTTGGACCCCTGCCACACAGTGGAGAGAGGCCTCCGGCCCGCCACCTGTGTCCCTGTGTGCCTGAGTGCCTGTGTCCCTGTGTCCCTGTGTCCCTGTGTCCCTGAGTGCCTGAGTGCCTGTGTCCCTGTGTCCCTGTGTCCCTGAGTGCCTGAGTGCCTGAGTGCCTGTGTCCCTGTGTCCTTGTGTCCCTGTGTCCCTGTGTGCCTGAGTGCCTGTGTCCCTGTGTCCCTGTCTGTGTACCTGTGTGCGAGTGTCCGGCACGCCACCCAGCGGCGGCGGGCAAGCAGGTAGGCGGGTGGGCGGGCCGGCGAGGGCCAGTGTGAGTTTGGGGGGTGGGAGGGGAGGCGGCAGCTGGAAGCGTCAGAGGAGGGGGCGTGGCTCCGGCTGGCCCCGGGAGCAGGTTCCCGGGACCGGGACCGGCTGGACCCGGCGGGTGGTTGATCCCGGGGGCGGGGGGCAGAGGCGGCGGGAAGCGGCAGCTGCGTGTGCGGCGGGGGGGGTGGAGGGCGAACCGCGGCGGGAAGCGGATGCTTCAGAGCAGGTTACGGGGGCGGGGACGGACGACACCACCTGTCCCCGCCCCGGGACGGGCTGGACCCGGCGCCCTGGACCCGGCGCCGTGTACCCGCCGCCGCCCCCGCCGCCGCCCCCCTCCGCCACCCCCGGGACCCCGACGTTTTTTGGCGCCCGCGCCTTTTTTTTGCTCCCCGCCTGCCCGCGCTGCCCCGGGCCCTCCCCCGGGGCGGGGCGGGAGGGAGGGACGGACGGACGGGTAGCCGGGGATCTCCGAGCGCGCGCCACCAGACCGAGGCGGGTCCCGGCGGCGGCGGCGGCGGCGGCGGCGGCGGCGGCGGCAGCAAGCGACGGCGGGGGGGGGCAGGCTAGGGAGAGAGGGGGAGCGGCATGCGGTAGGGCTGGGGGGTTTGTTTCGGGGGGGAGGGGTGGGGGGGGGGTGGCAGCGGTCAGCGAGAGCGGGGAGAGGGGGAGCGGCATGCGGTAGGGCTGGGGTGTTTTTGGGGTGGGGGCGTTGGGGGGATTAGCGGGCGGGCGGGCAGCCGAGCCAAGCGGCAAGCCGGGGGGGCGGGCGAGGGCGGCTTTAGGGCCGGAGGAGCGGAGCGCAACCTCCCCCGTGCAGGCTCCAGCGTGGAGAGCAGCAAGTTTTTGGGGACGGGGGACGACGGACGGGAGGGGCAGCGGCGAGAGGCTAGCTGCGGCAAGGGGCACCGGCACGGCCGCCCTAACAGCGCCGCCTCGGTCGCAGGGGTTAGAGAGCAGCCGGGCAGCCCGGGAGGGAAGCGGCAGCCCGCGAAGGGGGGAAGGGGGGGCTCCGCGCAAACCGCTAACGG
>NW_027142569.1:305000-315000 GCF_026170545.1 Melanerpes formicivorus | reverse complement strand
CGAGGACGACACCTCACACGCGACGGGAAGCGAAGTGGAAAGGAAGACCGCCCTTGCCCTGCCGGCCGGGGGCCCTTTCCGACGCGACCCGAAAGGCCTCATCGATCAACAAGGACGGAAGGAAAGGAAGCCAGCGGAGGCCCCACGGCCTCGCTCTTCTGGGACAGACACAGCCACGCGCACCCGCCACCGCCCTCGGGAGCAGCCAGCAGGCACGGGGCTCGGCGTGCGGGCAACACGCCGGAGGAGCAAACGGGGCGCCCTCCAGAGATGGGGGGGGGGGGGCAAGCTGCACCGGGCCGCACCGGCTCACAGGGCACCTCTGCCTCCCCGAAATGTGGGCTTGCATTTTCCCTCAAGCTGCACCGAGTTACATCTCCATCACGGGGCGCCCCTCTGGAGCCAGGAGGAAGCCGTGCTGGGGCACCGGCTTGCCCTCCTCCCCCCATGCCGGGCTCCATAGCATACGAGTGGCCAGTCACCGCCGCTGGCTTTTCCCTTAGATGCCGTGCCCCCGCGGGCTGCGGCTTTGGCCATGGGGGGGAACCCCCGTGAAGAGGGTCCAGTGCTGGGAACTCTCTCTGCCCCTTACCGGGCTCTCTCTCGCCGTGCCTGGACGGGCTTGCTTTCCATTCTTGGTGGGACCGACGCCGGCACCACGTCTCCCCGGCTTTCTCTGCCCCCGGGCCCCACCGGGCAAACTTCGCTTCGGGGGTTCCACACTTCGGCAGTGGCCGGCGCCAGCCACTCGTCAACTTTTTCTCTTCTCCCCTCTTTCGTTGCCGAGCCCGGGCTGGGCTCCGGCTCACGGACGAGCGAAACCCATCCAACACCGCTGAGGGTGCGCCAGCGGCCGCTCCAAACCGCCGCGCCTTTGCTCGGCCCCGCGGGTCCCCTCTCTGACCCGGGGGAAAGCCACCGAGAAGCCAGACGGACCCCTGCCCAGCCGCCTGGCGGGTGGCTTGGAGCAGCCGCTCGGCAGCGCTGCCCTGGGAGTGCTCGGCGTCACTCGTTCCCTCATATACGGAACTGGAGGGCCGTCAGCTCCGCGAGCGCACAACCAGCCGACCTCCGCCCAGCGGCAGGTCGCAGAAATCACGCCGGCTTGTACGATGACGTAGGCGGAGGCAGAGCGCAACAGCGACCCCTTGGCGACAAGCGCGATCTCCGCGGAGAGCACGTCTACTCGCCGAGGGAGAGCACGTCTACTCGCCGAGGGAGAGCACGTCTACTCGCCGAGGGAGAGCACGTCTACTCGCCCAGGGAGAGCACGTCTACTCGCCGAGGGAGAGCACGTCTACTCGCCGAGGGAGAGCACGTCTACTCGCCGAGGGAGAGCACGTCTACTCGCCGAGGGAGAGCACGTCTACTCGCCAAGGGAGAGCACGTCTACTCGCCCAGGGAGAGCACGTCTACTCGCCCAGGGAGAGCACGTCTACTCGCCCAGGGAGAGCACGTCTACTCGCCCAGGGAGAGCACGTCTACTCGCCGAGGGAGAGCACGTCTACTCGCCGAGGGAGAGCACGTCTACTCGCCGAGGGAGAGCACGTCTACTCGCCGAGGGAGAGCACGTCTACTCGCCGAGGGAGAGCACGTCTACTCGCCGAGGGAGAGCACGTCTACTCGCCGAGGGAGAGCACGTCTACTCGCCGAGGGAGAGCACGTCTACTCGCCGAGGGAGAGCACGTCTACTCGCCGAGGGAGAGCACGTCTACCTCCCGGCTGAGGGAGAGCACGGGGGGGGGGGACAAAGACAGGCGGCAGCAGCTTCGGTGAACGTCACCCGGGAGGCGACCGGGGCTGTCCCGGGGCAGTCCCGGGAAGCCGGCGTCCGGCACAGGAAACCGTCAGCTGCCGGACCGGGGCGAATCCCGCGGCCACGGCAGGGGTGGGGGCTCGAAGACAGCCGGCAGCCGCTTCGGTGAACGTCACCCGGGAGGAGACTGGGGCCCTCCCGGGACCGTCCCGGGAAGACGACGTTCGGCACGAGATCCCGGCCGCGGCCGGACCGGCTCGAAGCCCCGCGGCCCCGGCACGGGGGAGGCCCAAAGACTGGCGGCAGCCGCTTCGCTGAACGTCACCCGGCCGGCGACCGGGGCCGTCCCGGGGCCGTCCCGGGATGCCGGCTTCCGGCACGGGGGTCCCGGCCGCGGCCGGAGCGGCTCGAATCCCCGCGGTCCCGGCAGCAGCCGGAGCCGCTCGCCGTTCGGGCTCCCGGCACCCTACGGATCCGCCGACTCGTTCGCGGGCGGCGGGGGGAGGCAGTGAAGGAGGTGCGGGCAGAAGCGGCAGCGGAGGCGGAGGGGGGGGGGGGTGCTCGGAGACAGCCGGCAGCCGCTTCGGTGAACGTCACCCGGGAGGCGACCGGGACCGGCCCGGGGCAGTCCCGGGAAGCCGGCGTCCGGCACAGGGAACCGTCAGCTGCCGGACCGGGGCGAATCCCCGCGGCCACGGCAGGGGTGGGGGCTCGAAGACAGCCGGCAGCCGCTTCGGTGAACGTCACCCGGGAGGAGACTGGGGCCATCCCGGGACCGTCCCGGGAAGACGACGTTCGGCACGAGATCCCGGCCCGCGGCCGGACCGGCTCGAAGCCCCCGCGGCCCCCGGCACGGGGGAGGCCCAAAGACTGGCGGCAGCCGCTTCGCTGAACGTCACCCGGCCGGCGACCGGGGGCCGTCCCGGGGCCGTCCCGGGATGCCGGCTTCCGGCACCGGGTCCCGGCCGCGGCCGGAGCGGCTCGAATCCCCGCGGTCCCGGCAGCAGCCGGAGCCGCTCGCCGTTCGGGCTCCCGGCACCCTACGGATCCGGCGACTCGTTCGCGGGCGGGGGGGGGAGGCAGTGAAGGAGGTGCGGGCAGAAGCGGCAGCGGAGGCGGAGGGGGGGGGGGTGCTCGGAGACAGCCGGCAGCCGCTTCGGTGAACGTCACCCGGGAGGCGACCGGGACCGGCCCGGGAAGCCATCGTCCGGCCCGGGATCCCGGCCGCGGCCGGACCGGCTCGAATCCCCGCGGCCCCGGCACGGGGGAGGCCCAAAGACTGGCGGCAGCCGCTTCGCTGAACGTCACCCGGCCGGCGACCGGGGCCGTCCCGGGGCCGTCCCGGGATGCCGGCTTCCGGCACGGGGGTCCCGGCCGCGGCCGGAGCGGCTCGAATCCCCGCGGTCCCGGGCAGCAGCCGGAGCCGCTCGCCGTTCGGGCTCCCGGCACCCTACGGATCCGGCGACTCGTTCGCGGGCGGCGGGGGGGAGGCAGTGAAGGAGGTGCGGGCAGAAGCGGCAGCGGAGGCGGAGGGGGGGGGGGCTCGAAGACAGCCGGCAGCCGCTTCGGTGAACGTCACCCGGCCGGCGACCGCGGGCCGTTCCGGGGCCGTCCCGGGAAGCCTGCGACAGGCACGGGGTCCCGGCCTCGGCCGGACCCGCACTGGGTGCCGCCGCCTCGGGCTCTCGGGACGGTATGGATCCGCCGACTCGTTCGCCGGCAGCGGGGGGAGGCAGTGGAGGGGGTGCGGGGAGAAGCGGCAGCGGAGGCGGAGGCGGGGGGGGGCTCGAAGGACAGCCGGCAGCCGCTTCGGTGAACGTCACCCGGGAGGCGACCGGGACCGGCCCGGGAAGCCATCGTCCGGCCCGGGATCCCGGCCGCGGCCGGACCGGCTCGAATCCCCGCGGCCCCGGCACGGGGGAGGCCCAAAGACTGGCGGCAGCCGCTTCGCTGAACGTCACCCGGCCGGCGACCGGGGCCGTCCCGGGGCCGTCCCGGGATGCCGGCTTCCGGCACGGGGTCCCGGCCGCGGCCGGAGCGGCTCGAATCCCCGCGGTCCCGGCAGCAGCCGGAGCCGCTCGCCGTTCGGGCTCCCGGCACCCTACGGATCCGCTCCGACTCGTTCGCGGGCGGCGGGGGGAGGCAGTGAAGGAGGTGCGGGCAGAAGCGGCAGCGGAGGCGGAGGGGGGGGGGGCTCGAAGACAGCCGGCAGCCGCTTCGGTGAACGTCACCCGGCCGGCGACCGCGGCCGTTCCGGGGCCGTCCCGGGAAGCCTGCGACAGGCACGGGGTCCCGGCCTCGGCCGGACCCGCACTGGGTGCCGCCGCCTCGGGCTCTCGGGACGGTATGGATCCGCCGACTCGTTCGCCGGCAGCGGGGGGAGGCAGTGGAGGGGGTGCGGGGAGAAGCGGCAGCGGAGGCGGAGGCGGGGGGGGGGCTCGAAGACAGCCGGCAGCCGCTTCGGTGAACGTCACCCGGGAGGCGACCGGGACCGGCCCGGGAAGCCATCGTCCGGCCCGGGATCCCGGCCGCGGCCGGACCGGCTCGAATCCCCGCGGCCCCGGCACGGGGGAGGCCCAAAGACTGGCGGCAGCCGCTTCGCTGAACGTCACCCGGCCGGCGACCGGGGCCGTCCCGGGGCCGTCCCGGGATGCCGGCTTCCGGCACGGGGTCCCGGCCGCGGCCGGAGCGGCTCGAAGCCCCGCGGTCCCGGCAGCAGCCGGAGCCGCTCGCCGTTCGGGCTCCCGGCACCCTACGGATCCGCCGACTCGTTCGCGGGCGGCGGGGGGAGGCAGTGAAGGAGGTGCGGGCAGAAGCGGCAGCGGAGGCGGAGGGGGGGGGGGCTCGAAGACAGCCGGCAGCCGCTTCGGTGAACGTCACCCGGCCGGCGACCGCGGCCGTTCCGGGGCCGTCCCGGGAAGCCTGCGACAGGCACGGGGTCCCGGCCTCGGCCGGACCCGCACTGGGTGCCGCCGCCTCGGGCTCTCGGGACGGTATGGATCCGCCGACTCGTTCGCCGGCAGCGGGGGGAGGCAGTGGAGGGGGTGCGGGGAGAAGCGGCAGCGGAGGCGGAGGCGGGGGGGGGGCTCGAAGACAGCCGGCAGCCGCTTCGGTGAACGTCACCCGGGAGGCGACCGGGACCGGCCCGGGAAGCCATCGTCCGGCCCGGGATCCCGGCCGCGGCCGGACCGGCTCGAATCCCCGCGGCCCCGGCACGGGGGAGGCCCAAAGACTGGCGGCAGCCGCTTCGCTGAACGTCACCCGGCCGGCGACCGGGGCCGTCCCGGGGCCGTCCCGGGATGCCGGCTTCCGGCACGGGGTCCCGGGCGCGGCCGGAGCGGCTCGAAGCCCCGCGGGTCCCGGCAGCAGCCGGAGCCGCTCGCCGTTCGGGCTCCCGGCACCCTACGGATCCGGCGACTCGTTCGCCGGCGGCGGGGGGAGGCAGTGGAGGCGGTGCGGGGAGAAGCGGCAGCGGAGGCGGAGGGGGGGCGGGGGGGACGATAGTGGCGGGGGGCGGGGGGTGCTCGAAGGCAGCCGGCAGCCGGTTCGGTGAACATTCGCCGGGGCGGGGGGGGCGACCTGTCCGTGCCCGGGGCAGCCCCGGGAAGCCGGCAGCCAGCACGGGGTCCCGGCAGCACCTGTTCCCTGCCCTGGGACTTGCCGTGCCCGGCGGCCGGTTGCCGGGTGGGGGGAGCGATGAGAGGCGGGGCGCAGCGGCCGGGGCAGCGCCGGGCGGCAGCGGGGGGCTGGGCGGATGGGGTAGGCGTCGAGCGGCAAGCCCTCGGCTGCAGCGAATGTTCGGCGGTGCGGGGGGGGGGGGGGGGGGACGGGACGACACGTTGGGGGCGCCGAGTCCGAGCCACCCCCGGCCCCAGGGGCGGCCGGAGGGGGAGGCCGGTGCCTGTCCCTGGGAGCTGCTGGGCGCCGGATGGCCGAGGGTGCGTCAGAAGCCGCCCGAGCGGTCGAGCAGGTCCTCCAGAAAGGCCTAGGGTGGCTTCGAGGGCCCCGGGAGCAGTCGAGGGAGGCCTCCAGGCAGGTCTGGAGTGGATGGGAGGCCTTCCAAAGCAGACAAGGGAGGCTGCCAGCAGGGCCTAGGCTGGCACTGCAGCCTGTAAATGGTTGGGGGGGGGGGCCTCTGGTGCGGCCTGGAGTCTCTGGGTGGCGTCCAGAGAGGTGCAAAAGATCCTCTGGTGCGGCCTGTGGTGGCTGAGAAGCCTGCAGAGCGTGCGGGGGAGGCTTCTGCTGCGGCCTGGGGTGGGTCGGAAGCCTGCAGAGCGTGCGGGAGAGGCTTCCGGTGCGGCCTGGGGTGGCTGAGAAGCCTGCAGAGCGTGCGGGGGAGGCTTCTGTTGGGGCCTGGGGTGGCTGAGAAGCCTGCAGAGCGTGCGGGAGAGGCTTCTGCTGCGGCCTGGGGTGGCTGAGAAGCCTGCAGAGCGTGCGGGGGAGGCTTCTGCTGCGGCCTGGGGTGGCTGAGAAGCCTGCAGAGCGTGCGGGGGAGGCTTCTGCTGCGGCCTGGGGTGGCTGAGAAGCCTGCAGAGCGTGCGGGGGAGGCTTCTGCTGCGGCCTGGGGTGGCTGAGAAGCCTGCAGAGCGTGCGGGGGAGGCTTCTGCTGCGGCCTGGGGTGGCTGAGAAGCCTGCAGAGCGTGCGGGGGAGGCTTCTGCTGCGGCCTGGGGTGGCTGAGAAGCCTGCAGAGCGTGCGGGGGAGGCTTCTGGTGCGGCCTGGGGTGGCTGAGAAGCCTGCAGAGCGTGCGGGGGAGGCTTCTGGTGCGGCCTGGGGTGGCTGAGAAGCCTGCAGAGCGTGCGGGGGAGGCTTCTGGTGCGGCCTGGGGTGGGACGGAAGCCTGCAGAGCGTGCGGGGGAGGCTTCTGGTGCGGCCTGGGTGGGACGGAAGCCTGCAGAGCGTGCGGGGGAGGCTTCTGGTGCGGCCTGGGGTGGGTCGGAAGCCTGCAGAGCGTGCGGGAGAGGCTTCTGCTGCGGCCTGGGGTGGGTCGGAAGCCTGCAGAGCGTGCGGGAGAGGCTTCTGTTGGGGCCTGGGGTGGCTGAGAAGCCTGCAGAGCGTGCGGGAGAGGCTTCTGCTGCGGCCTGGGGTGGCTGAGAAGCCTGCAGAGCTTGCGGGGAGAGGCTTCTGCTGCGGCCTGGGGTGGCTGAGAAGCCTGCAGAGCGTGCGGGAGAGGCTTCTGCTGCGGCCTGGGGTGGCTGAGAAGCCTGCAGAGCGTGCGGGAGAGGCTTCTGCTGCGGCCTGGGGTGGCTGAGAAGCCTGCAGAGCGTGCGGGAGAGGCTTCTGCTGCGGCCTGGGGTGGCTGAGAAGCCTGCAGAGCGTGCGGGAGAGGCTTCTGCTGCGGCCTGGGGTGGCTGAGAAGCCTGCAGGGCGTGCGGGAGAGGCTTCTGCTGCGGCCTGGGGTGGGTGGGAAGCCTGCAGAGCGTGCGGGGGGAGGCTTCTGGTGCGGCCTGGGGTGGCTGAGAAGCCTGCAGAGCGTGCGGGGGAGGCTTCTGGTGCGGCCTGGGGTGGCTGAGAAGCCTGAAGAGCGTGCGGGAGAGGCTTCTGGTGCGGCCTGGGGTGGCTGAGAAGCCTGCAGAGCGTGCGGGGGAGGCTTCTGGTGCGGCCTGGGGTGGCTGAGAAGCCTGAAGAGCGTGCGGGAGAGGCTTCTGCTGCGGCCTGGGGTGGCTGAGAAGCCTGCAGAGCGTGCGGGAGAGGCTTCTGCTGCGGCCTGGGGTGGCTGAGAAGCCTGCAGAGCGTGCGGGAGAGGCTTCTGCTGCGGCCTGGGGTGGCTGAGAAGCCTGCAGAGCGTGCGGGAGAGGCTTCTGCTGCGGCCCTGGGGTGGCTGAGAAGCCTGCAGGGCGTGCGGGAGAGGCTTCTGCTGCGGCCTGGGGTGGGTGGGAAGCCTGCAGAGCGTGCGGGGGAGGCTTCTGCTGCGGCCTGGGGTGGCTGAGAAGCCTGCAGAGCGTGCGGGGGAGGCTTCTGGTGCGGCCTGGGGTGGCTGAGAAGCCTGAAGAGCGTGCGGGGAGAGGCTTCTGGTGCGGCCTGGGGTGGCTGAGAAGCCTGCAGAGCGTGCGGGGGAGGCTTCTGGTGCGGCCTGGGGTGGCTGAGAAGCCTGAAGAGCGTGCGGGAGAGGCTTCTGCTGCGGCCTGGGGTGGCTGAGAAGCCTGCAGAGCGTGCGGGGGAGGCTTCTGGTGCGGCCTGGGGTGGCTGAGAAGCCTGCAGAGCGTGCGGGAGAGGCTTCTGCTGCGGCCTGGGGTGGCTGAGAAGCCTGCAGAGCGTGCGGGAGAGGCTTCTGGTGCGGCCTGGGGTGGCTGAGAAGCCTGCAGAGCGTGCGGGGGAGGCTTCTGGTGCGGCCTGGGGTGGCTGAGAAGCCTGAAGAGCGTGCGGGAGAGGCTTCTGCTGCGGCCTGGGGTGGCTGAGAAGCCTGCAGAGCGTGCGGGAGAGGCTTCTGGTGCGGCCTGGGGTGGCTGAGAAGCCTGCAGAGCGTGCGGGGGAGGCTTCTGGTGCGGCCTGGGGTGGCTGAGAAGCCTGCAGAGCGTGCGGGAGAGGCTTCTGGTGCGGCCTGGGGTGGCTGAGAAGCCTGCAGAGCGTGCGGGAGAGGCTTCTGCTGCGGCCTGGGGTGGCTGAGAAGCCTGCAGAGCGTGCGGGAGAGGCTTCTGCTGCGGCCTGGGGTGGGTCGGAAGCCTGCAGAGCGTGCGGGAGAGGCTTCTGCTGCGGCCTGGGGTGGGTCGGAAGCCTGCAGAGCTTGCGGGGGAGGCTTCTGCTGCGGCCTGGGGTGGGTCGGAAGCCTGCAGAGCTTGCGGGGGAGGCTTCTGCTGCGGCCTGGGGTGGGTCGGAAGCCTGCAGAGCATGCGGGGGAGGCTTCTGGTGCGGCCTGGGGTGGGTCGGAAGCCTGCAGAGCTTGCGGGGGAGGCTTCTGGTGCGGCCTGGGGTGGGTCGGAAGCCTGCAGAGCATGCGGGGGGAGGCTTCTGCTGCGGCCTGGGGTCTCTGGGTGGCCTCTAGAGAGGTGCAAAAGACCCTCTGGGTTGGGCTGGGGTGGCTCTTGGGACCCCTGCCACACAGTGGAGAGCGGCCTCCGGCCCGCCACCTGTGTCCCTGTGTGCCTGAGTGCCTGTGTCCCTGTGTCCCTGTGTCCCTGAGTGCCTGAGTGCCTGTGTCCCTGTGTCCCTGTGTCCCTGTGTCCCTGAGTGCCTGAGTGCCTGAGTGCCTGTGTCCCTGTGTCCTTGTGTCCCTGTGTCCCTGTGTCCCTGTGTGCCTGAGTGCCTGTGTCCCTGTGTCCCTGTCTGTGTACCTGTGTGCGAGAGTGTCCGGCACGCCACTCAGCGGCGGCGGGCAAGCAGGTAGGCGGGTGGGCGGGCCGGCGAGGGCCAGTGTGAGTTTGGGGGGTGGGAGGGGAGGCGGCAGCTGGAAGCGTCAGAGGAGGGGGCGTGGCTCCGGCTGGCCCCGGGAGCAGGTTCCCGGGACCGGGACCGGCTGGACCCGGCGGGTGGTTGATCCCGGGGCGGGGGGCAGAGGCGGCGGGAAGCGGCAGCTGCGTGTGCGGCGGGGGGGTGGAGGGCGAACCGCGGCGGGAAGCGGATGCTTCAGAGCAGGTTACGGGGGCGGGGACGGACGACACCACCTGTCCCCGCCCCGGGACGGGCTGGACCCGGCGCCCTGGACCCGGCGCCGTGTACCCGCCGCCGCCCCCGCCGCCGCCCCCCTCCGCCACCCCGGGACCCCGACGTTTTTTGGCGCCCGCGCCTTTTTTTGCTCCCCGCCTGCCCGCGCTGCCCCGGGCCCTCCCCCGGGGCGGGGCGGGAGGGAGGGACGGACGGACGGGTAGCCGGGGATCTCCGAGCGCGCGCCACCAGACCGAGGCGGGTCCCGGCGGCGGCGGCGGCGGCGGCGGCGGCGGCGGCAGCAAGCGACGGCGGGGGGGGCAGGCTAGGGAGAGAGGGGGAGCGGCATGCGGTAGGGCTGGGGGGTTTGTTTCGGGGGGGAGGGGTGGGGGGGGGGTGGCAGCGGTCAGCGAGAGCGGGGAGAGGGGGAGCGGCATGCGGTAGGGCTGGGGTGTTTTTGGGGGTGGGGGCGTTGGGGGGATTAGCGGGCGGGCGGGCAGCCGAGCCAAGCGGCAAGCCGGGGGGCGGGCGAGGGCGGCTTTAGGGCCGGAGGAGCGGAGCGCAACCTCCCCCGGGCAGGCTCCAGCGTGGAGAGCAGCAAGTTTTTGGGGGACGGGGGACGACGGACGGGAGGGGCAGCGGCGAGAGGCTAGCTGCGGCAAGG
>NW_027142569.1:282500-290000 GCF_026170545.1 Melanerpes formicivorus | reverse complement strand
GCACGTCTACTCGCCCAGGGAGAGCACGTCTACTCGCCCAGGGAGAGCACGTCTACTCGCCCAGGGAGAGCACGTCTACTCGCCCAGGGAGAGCACGTCTACTCGCCGAGGGAGAGCACGTCTACTCGCCGAGGGAGAGCACGTCTACTCGCCGAGGGAGAGCACGTCTACTCGCCGAGGGAGAGCACGTCTACTCGCCGAGGGAGAGCACGTCTACTCGCCGAGGGAGAGCACGTCTACTCGCCGAGGGAGAGCACGTCTACTCGCCGAGGGAGAGCACGTCTACTCGCCGAGGGAGAGCACGTCTACCTCCCGGCTGAGGGAGAGCACGGGGGGGGGGGACAAAGACAGGCGGCAGCAGCTTCGGTGAACGTCACCCGGGAGGCGACCGGGGCTGTCCCGGGGCAGTCCCGGGAAGCCGGCGTCCGGCACAGGAAACCGTCAGCTGCCGGACCGGGGCGAATCCCCGCGGCCACGGCAGGGGTGGGGGCTCGAAGACAGCCGGCAGCCGCTTCGGTGAACGTCACCCGGGAGGAGACTGGGGCCCTCCCGGGACCGTCCCGGGAAGACGACGTTCGGCACGAGATCCCGGCCGCGGCCGGACCGGCTCGAAGCCCCGCGGCCCCGGCACGGGGGAGGCCCAAAGACTGGCGGCAGCCGCTTCGCTGAACGTCACCCGGCCGGCGACCGGGGCCGTCCCGGGGCCGTCCCGGGATGCCGGCTTCCGGCACGGGGTCCCGGCCGCGGCCGGAGCGGCTCGAATCCCCGCGGTCCCGGCAGCAGCCGGAGCCGCTCGCAGTTCGGGCTCCCGGCACCCTACGGATCCGCCGACTCGTTCGCGGGCGGCGGGGGGAGGCAGTGAAGGAGGTGCGGGCAGAAGCGGCAGCGGAGGCGGAGGGGGGGGGGGGTGCTCGGAGACAGCCGTCAGCCGCTTCGGTGAACGTCACCCGGGAGGCGACCGGGACCGGCCCGGGGCAGTCCCGGGAAGCCGGCGTCCGGCACAGGGAACCGTCAGCTGCCGGACCGGGGCGAATCCCCGCGGCCACGGCAGGGGTGGGGGCTCGAAGACAGCCGGCAGCCGCTTCGCTGAACGTCACCCGGCCGGCGACCGGGGCCCTCCCGGGACCGTCCCGGGATGCCGGCTTCCGGCACGGGGGTCCCGGCCGCGGCCGGAGCGGCTCGAATCCCCGCGGTCCCGGCAGCAGCCGGAGCCGCTCGCCGTTCGGGCTCCCGGCACCCTACGGATCCGCCGACTCGTTCGCGGGCGGCGGGGGGAGGCAGTGAAGGAGGTGCGGGCAGAAGCGGCAGCGGAGGCGGAGGGGGGGGGGGCTCGAAGACAGCCGGCAGCCGCTTCGGTGAACGTCACCCGGCCGGCGACCGCGGCCGTTCCGGGGCCGTCCCGGGAAGCCTGCGACAGGCACGGGGTCCCGGCCTCGGCCGGACCCGCACTGGGTGCCGCCGCCTCGGGCTCTCGGGACGGTATGGATCCGCCGACTCGTTCGCCGGCAGCGGGGGGAGGCAGTGGAGGGGGTGCGGGGAGAAGCGGCAGCGGAGGCGGAGGCGGGGGGGGGCTCGAAGACAGCCGGCAGCCGCTTCGGTGAACGTCACCCGGGAGGCGACCGGGACCGGCCCGGGAAGCCATCGTCCGGCCCGGGATCCCGGCCGCGGCCGGACCGGCTCGAATCCCCGCGGCCCCGGCACGGGGGAGGCCCAAAGACTGGCGGCAGCCGCTTCGCTGAACGTCACCCCGGCCGGCGACCGGGGCCGTCCCGGGGCCGTCCCGGGATGCCGGCTTCCGGCACGGGGTCCCGGGCGCGGGCGGAGCGGCTCGAAGCCCCGCGGGTCCCGGCAGCAGCCGGAGCCGCTCGCCGTTCGGGCTCCCGGCACCCTACGGATCCGGCGACTCGTTCGCCGGCGGCGGGGGGAGGCAGTGGAGGCGGTGCGGGGAGAAGCGGCAGCGGAGGCGGAGGGGGGGCGGGGGGGGACGATAGTGGCGGGGGGCGGGGGGTGCTCGAAGGCAGCCGGCAGCCGGTTCGGTGAACATTCGCCGGGGCGGGGGGGCGACCTGTCCGTGCCCGGGGCAGCCCCGGGAAGCCGGCAGCCAGCACGGGGTCCCGGCAGCACCTGTTCCCTGCCCTGGGACTTGCCGTGCCCGGCGGCCGGTTGCCGGGTGGGGGGGAGCGATGAGAGGCGGGGCGCAGCGGCCGGGGCAGCGCCGGGCGGCAGCGGGGGGCTGGGCGGATGGGGTAGGCGTCGAGCGGCAAGCCCTCGGCTGCAGCGAATGTTCGGCGGTGCGGGGGGGGGGGGGGGGGGACGGGACGACACGTTGGGGGCGCCGAGTCCGAGCCACCCCCGGCCCCAGGGGCGGCCGGAGGGGGAGGCCGGTGCCTGTCCCTGGGAGCTGCTGGGCGCCGGATGGCCGAGGGTGCGTCAGAAGCCGCCCGAGCGGTCGAGCAGGTCCTCCAGAAAGGCCTAGGGTGGCTTCGAGGGCCCCGGGAGCAGTCGAGGGAGGCCTCCAGGCAGGTCTGGAGTGGATGGGAGGCCTTCCAAAGCAGACAAGGGAGGCTGCCAGCAGGGCCTAGGCTGGCACTGCAGCCTGTAAATGGTTGGGGGGGGGGGCCTCTGGTGCGGCCTGGAGTCTCTGGGTGGCGTCCAGAGAGGTGCAAAAGATCCTCTGGTGCGGCCTGTGGTGGCTGAGAAGCCTGCAGAGCGTGCGGGGGGAGGCTTCTGCTGCGGCCTGGGGTGGGTCGGAAGCCTGCAGAGCGTGCGGGAGAGGCTTCCGGTGCGGCCTGGGGTGGCTGAGAAGCCTGCAGAGCGTGCGGGGGAGGCTTCTGTTGGGGCCTGGGGTGGCTGAGAAGCCTGCAGAGCGTGCGGGAGAGGCTTCTGCTGCGGCCTGGGGTGGCTGAGAAGCCTGCAGAGCGTGCGGGGGAGGCTTCTGCTGCGGCCTGGGGTGGCTGAGAAGCCTGCAGAGCGTGCGGGGGAGGCTTCTGCTGCGGCCTGGGGTGGCTGAGAAGCCTGCAGAGCGTGCGGGGGAGGCTTCTGCTGCGGCCTGGGGTGGCTGAGAAGCCTGCAGAGCGTGCGGGGGAGGCTTCTGCTGCGGCCTGGGGTGGCTGAGAAGCCTGCAGAGCGTGCGGGGGAGGCTTCTGCTGCGGCCTGGGGTGGCTGAGAAGCCTGCAGAGCGTGCGGGGGAGGCTTCTGGTGCGGCCTGGGGTGGCTGAGAAGCCTGCAGAGCGTGCGGGGGAGGCTTCTGGTGCGGCCTGGGGTGGCTGAGAAGCCTGCAGAGCGTGCGGGGGAGGCTTCTGGTGCGGCCTGGGGTGGGACGGAAGCCTGCAGAGCGTGCGGGGGAGGCTTCTGGTGCGGCCTGGGGTGGGACGGAAGCCTGCAGAGCGTGCGGGGGAGGCTTCTGGTGCGGCCTGGGGTGGGTCGGAAGCCTGCAGAGCGTGCGGGAGAGGCTTCTGCTGCGGCCTGGGGTGGGTCGGAAGCCTGCAGAGCGTGCGGGAGAGGCTTCTGTTGGGGCCTGGGGTGGCTGAGAAGCCTGCAGAGCGTGCGGGAGAGGCTTCTGCTGCGGCCTGGGGTGGCTGAGAAGCCTGCAGAGCTTGCGGGAGAGGCTTCTGCTGCGGCCTGGGGTGGCTGAGAAGCCTGCAGAGCGTGCGGGAGAGGCTTCTGCTGCGGCCTGGGGTGGCTGAGAAGCCTGCAGAGCGTGCGGGAGAGGCTTCTGCTGCGGCCTGGGGTGGCTGAGAAGCCTGCAGAGCGTGCGGGAGAGGCTTCTGCTGCGGCCTGGGGTGGCTGAGAAGCCTGCAGAGCGTGCGGGAGAGGCTTCTGCTGCGGCCTGGGGTGGCTGAGAAGCCTGCAGGGCGTGCGGGAGAGGCTTCTGCTGCGGCCTGGGGTGGGTGGGAAGCCTGCAGAGCGTGCGGGGGGAGGCTTCTGGTGCGGCCTGGGGTGGCTGAGAAGCCTGCAGAGCGTGCGGGGGAGGCTTCTGGTGCGGCCTGGGGTGGCTGAGAAGCCTGAAGAGCGTGCGGGGAGAGGCTTCTGGTGCGGCCTGGGGTGGCTGAGAAGCCTGCAGAGCGTGCGGGGGAGGCTTCTGGTGCGGCCTGGGGTGGCTGAGAAGCCTGAAGAGCGTGCGGGAGAGGCTTCTGCTGCGGCCTGGGGTGGCTGAGAAGCCTGCAGAGCGTGCGGGAGAGGCTTCTGCCTGCGGCCTGGGGTGGCTGAGAAGCCTGCAGAGCGTGCGGGGAGAGGCTTCTGCTGCGGCCTGGGGTGGCTGAGAAGCCTGCAGAGCGTGCGGGAGAGGCTTCTGCTGCGGCCTGGGGTGGCTGAGAAGCCTGCAGGGCGTGCGGGGAGAGGCTTCTGCTGCGGCCTGGGGTGGGGTGGGAAGCCTGCAGAGCGTGCGGGGGGAGGCTTCTGGTGCGGCCTGGGGTGGCTGAGAAGCCTGCAGAGCGTGCGGGGGAGGCTTCTGGTGCGGCCTGGGGTGGCTGAGAAGCCTGAAGAGCGTGCGGGAGAGGCTTCTGGTGCGGCCTGGGGTGGCTGAGAAGCCTGCAGAGCGTGCGGGGGAGGCTTCTGGTGCGGCCTGGGGTGGCTGAGAAGCCTGCAGAGCGTGCGGGAGAGGCTTCTGGTGCGGCCTGGGGTGGCTGAGAAGCCTGCAGAGCGTGCGGGAGAGGCTTCTGCTGCGGCCTGGGGTGGCTGAGAAGCCTGCAGAGCGTGCGGGAGAGGCTTCTGCTGCGGCCTGGGGTGGGGTCGGAAGCCTGCAGAGCGTGCGGGAGAGGCTTCTGCTGCGGCCTGGGGTGGGTCGGAAGCCTGCAGAGCTTGCGGGGGGAGGCTTCTGCTGCGGCCTGGGGTGGGTCGGAAGCCTGCAGAGCATGCGGGGGAGGCTTCTGGTGCGGCCTGGGGTGGGTCGGAAGCCTGCAGAGCTTGCGGGGGAGGCTTCTGGTGCGGCCTGGGGTGGGTCGGAAGCCTGCAGAGCATGCGGGGGAGGCTTCTGCTGCGGCCTGGGGTCTCTGGGTGGCCTCTAGAGAGGTGCAAAAGACCCTCTGGGTTGGGCTGGGGTGGCTCTTGGACCCCTGCCACACAGTGGAGAGCGGCCTCCGGCCCGCCACCTGTGTCCCTGTGTGCCTGAGTGCCTGTGTCCCTGTGTCCCTGTGTCCCTGAGTGCCTGAGTGCCTGTGTCCCTGTGTCCCTGTGTCCCTGTGTCCCTGAGTGCCTGAGTGCCTGAGTGCCTGTGTCCCTGTGTCCTTGTGTCCCTGTGTCCCTGTGTCCCTGTGTGCCTGAGTGCCTGTGTCCCTGTGTCCCTGTCTGTGTACCTGTGTGCGAGAGTGTCCGGCACGCCACCCAGCGGCGGCGGGCAAGCAGGTAGGCGGGTGGGCGGGCCGGCGAGGGCCAGTGTGAGTTTGGGGGGTGGGAGGGGAGGCGGCAGCTGGAAGCGTCAGAGGAGGGGGCGTGGCTCCGGCTGGCCCCGGGAGCAGGTTCCCGGGACCGGGACCGGCTGGACCCGGCGGGTGGTTGATCCCGGGGCGGGGGGCAGAGGCGGCGGGAAGCGGCAGCTGCGTGTGCGGCGGGGGGGTGGAGGGCGAACCGCGGCGGGAAGCGGATGCTTCAGAGCAGGTTACGGGGGGCGGGGACGGACGACACCACCTGTCCCCGCCCCGGGACGGGCTGGACCCGGCGCCCTGGACCCGGCGCCGTGTACCCGCCGCCGCCCCCCGCCGCCGCCCCCCTCCGCCACCCCGGGACCCCGACGTTTTTTTGGCGCCCGCGCCTTTTTTTGCTCCCCGCCTGCCCGCGCTGCCCCGGGCCCTCCCCCGGGGCGGGGCGGGAGGGAGGGACGGACGGACGGACGGGTAGCCGGGGATCTCCGAGCGCGCGCCACCAGACCGAGGCGGGGTCCCGGCGGCGGCGGCGGCGGCGGCGGCGGCGGCGGCAGCAAGCGACGGCGGGGGGGGGCAGGCTAGGGAGAGAGGGGGAGCGGCATGCGGTAGGGCTGGGGGGTTTGTTTCGGGGGGGAGGGGTGGGGGGGGGGTGGCAGCGGTCAGCGAGAGCGGGGAGAGGGGGAGCGGCATGCGGTAGGGCTGGGGTGTTTTTGGGGGTGGGGGCGTTGGGGGGATTAGCGGGCGGGCGGGCAGCCGAGCCAAGCGGCAAGCCGGGGGGCGGGCGAGGGCGGCTTTAGGGCCGGAGGAGCGGAGCGCAACCTCCCCCGGGCAGGCTCCAGCGTGGAGAGCAGCAAGTTTTTGGGGACGGGGGACGACGGACGGGAGGGGCAGCGGCGAGAGGCTAGCTGCGGCAAGGGGCACCGGCACGGCCGCCCTAACAGCGCCGCCTCGGTCGCAGGGGTTAGAGAGCAGCCGGGCAGCCCGGGAGGGAAGCGGCAGCCCGCGAAGGGGGGAAGGGGGGGCTCCGCGCAAACCGCTAACGGGAGCCGGGGGGTGTGGGGAGCTGGGGGTGGCAGCAGCGGCAAGAGGCAACGTCGGGAGGGGGGGCTCCGCGCAAACCGGTAACGGGGGCCGGGGGGTGTGGGGGGGGGCGGTGGCGGCCGCGGCAAGAGGCAACGGCAGGCGGGGGGGCTCCGCGCAAACCGGCAGCGGGGGGGGGGGGCGGAGGTAGCGGCAAGAGGCAACGGCGGGAAGGGGGGGCTCCGCGCAAACCGCTAACGGGAGCCGGGGGGTGTGGGGAGCTGGGGGTGGCAGCAGCGGCAAGAGGCAACGTCGGGAGGGGGGGCTCCGCGCAAACCGGTAACGGGGGCCCGGGGGTGTGGAGGGGGCGGTGGTGGCCGCGGCGAGAGGCAACGGCAGGCGGGGGCGCTCCGCGCAAACCGGCAGCGGGGGGGGGGCGGGGGTAACGGCAAGAGGCAACGGCGGGAAGGGGGGGCTCCGCGCAAACCGGCAGCGGGGGGGGGGGCGGGGGTAGCGGCAAGAGGCAACGGCGGGAAGGGGGGGCCTCCGCGCAAACCGGCAGCGGGGGGGGGGCGGGGGGTAGCGGCAAGAGGCAACGGCGGGAAGGGGGGGCTCCGCGCAAACCGGCAGCGGGGGGGGGCGGGGGGTAGCGGCAAGAGGCAACGGCGGGAAGGGGGGGCTCCGCGCAAACCGGCAGCGGGGGGGGGGCGGGGGGTAGCGGCAAGAGGCAACGGCGGGAAGGGGGGGCTCCGCGCAAACCGGCAGCGGGGGGGGGCGGGGGGTAGCGGCAAGAGGCAACGGCGGGAAGGGGGAGCTCCGCGCAAACCGGCAGCGGGGGGGGGGCGGGGGGTAGCGGCAAGAGGCAACGTCGGGAGGGGGGGCTCCGCGCAAACCGGCAGCGGGGGGGGGGCGGGGGGTAGCGGCAAGAGGCAACGTCGGGAGGGGGGGCGCCGCGCAAACCGGCAACGGGGGCGGGGGGGGAGGCGGTCAGGGGCGGGGGGAGATTTCTAGAGATGCCGGCAGACCTTCTCCCCGGAGAACAGCGCTGTTGAAGAAAAGACTGCTTCAGAACACAACCTTTAATGAAAGACGCTCGATGAAAACAACACTTAATAAAAGA
>NW_027142569.1:260000-270000 GCF_026170545.1 Melanerpes formicivorus | reverse complement strand
GGCCGGGGGCCCTTTCCGACGCGACCCGAAAGGCCTCATCGATCAACAAGGACGGAAGGAAAGGAAGCCAGCGGAGGCCCCACGGCCTCGCTCTTCTGGGACAGACACAGCCACGCGCACCCGCCACCGCCCTCGGGAGCAGCCAGCAGGCACGGGGCTCGGCGTGCGGGCAACACGCCGGAGGAGCAAACGGGGCGCCCTCCAGAGATGGGGGGGGGGGGGCAAGCTGCACCGGGCCGCACCGGCTCACAGGGCACCTCTGCCTCCCCGAAATGTGGGCTTGCATTTTCCCTCAAGCTGCACCGAGTTACATCTCCATCACGGGGCGCCCCTCTGGAGCCAGGAGGAAGCCGTGCTGGGGCACCGGCTTGCCCTCCTCCCCCCATGCCGGGCTCCATAGCATACGAGTGGCCAGTCACCGCCGCTGGCTTTTCCCTTAGATGCCGTGCCCCCGCGGGCTGCGGCTTTGGCCATGGGGGGGAACCCCCGTGAAGAGGGTCCAGTGCTGGGAACTCTCTCTGCCCCTTACCGGGCTCTCTCTCGCCGTGCCTGGACGGGCTTGCTTTCCATTCTTGGTGGGACCGACGCCGGCACCACGTCTCCCCGGCTTTCTCTGCCCCCGGGCCCCACCGGGCAAACTTCGCTTCGGGGGTTCCACACTTCGGCAGTGGCCGGCGCCAGCCACTCGTCAACTTTTTCTCTTCTCCCCTCTTTCGTTGCCGAGCCCGGGCTGGGCTCCGGCTCACGGACGAGCGAAACCCATCCAACACCGCTGAGGGTGCGCCAGCGGCCGCTCCAAACCGCCGCGCCTTTGCTCGGCCCCGCGGGTCCCCTCTCTGACCCGGGGGAAAGCCACCGAGAAGCCAGACGGACCCCTGCCCAGCCGCCTGGCGGGTGGCTTGGAGCAGCCGCTCGGCAGCGCTGCCCTGGGAGTGCTCGGCGTCACTCGTTCCCTCATATACGGAACTGGAGGGCCGTCAGCTCCGCGAGCGCACAACCAGCCGACCTCCGCCCAGCGGCAGGTCGCAGAAATCACGCCGGCTTGTACGATGACGTAGGCGGAGGCAGAGCGCAACAGCGACCCCTTGGCGACAAGCGCGATCTCCGCGGAGAGCACGTCTACTCGCCGAGGGAGAGCACGTCTACTCGCCGAGGGAGAGCACGTCTACTCGCCGAGGGAGAGCACGTCTACTCGCCCAGGGAGAGCACGTCTACTCGCCGAGGGAGAGCACGTCTACTCGCCGAGGGAGAGCACGTCTACTCGCCGAGGGAGAGCACGTCTACTCGCCGAGGGAGAGCACGTCTACTCGCCAAGGGAGAGCACGTCTACTCGCCCAGGGAGAGCACGTCTACTCGCCCAGGGAGAGCACGTCTACTCGCCCAGGGAGAGCACGTCTACTCGCCCAGGGAGAGCACGTCTACTCGCCCAGGGAGAGCACGTCTACTCGCCCAGGGAGAGCACGTCTACTCGCCGAGGGAGAGCACGTCTACTCGCCGAGGGAGAGCACGTCTACTCGCCGAGGGAGAGCACGTCTACTCGCCGAGGGAGAGCACGTCTACTCGCCGAGGGAGAGCACGTCTACTCGCCGAGGGAGAGCACGTCTACTCGCCGAGGGAGAGCACGTCTACTCGCCGAGGGAGAGCACGTCTACCTCCCGGCTGAGGGAGAGCACGGGGGGGGGGGACAAAGACAGGCGGCAGCAGCTTCGGTGAACGTCACCCGGGAGGCGACCGGGGCTGTCCCGGGGCAGTCCCGGGAAGCCGGCGTCCGGCACAGGAAACCGTCAGCTGCCGGACCGGGGCGAATCCCCGCGGCCACGGCAGGGGTGGGGGCTCGAAGACAGCCGGCAGCCGCTTCGGTGAACGTCACCCGGGAGGAGACTGGGGCCCTCCCGGGACCGTCCCGGGAAGACGACGTTCGGCACGAGATCCCGGCCGCGGCCGGACCGGCTCGAAGCCCCGCGGCCCCGGCACGGGGGAGGCCCAAAGACTGGCGGCAGCCGCTTCGCTGAACGTCACCCGGCCGGCGACCGGGGCCGTCCCGGGGCCGTCCCGGGATGCCGGCTTCCGGCACGGGGTCCCGGCCGCGGCCGGAGCGGCTCGAATCCCCGCGGTCCCGGCAGCAGCCGGAGCCGCTCGCCGTTCGGGCTCCCGGCACCCTACGGATCCGCCGACTCGTTCGCGGGCGGCGGGGGGAGGCAGTGAAGGAGGTGCGGGCAGAAGCGGCAGCGGAGGCGGAGGGGGGGGGGTGTGCTCGGAGACAGCCGGCAGCCGCTTCGGTGAACGTCACCCGGGAGGCGACCGGGACCGGCCCGGGGCAGTCCCGGGAAGCCGGCGTCCGGCACAGGGAACCGTCAGCTGCCGGACCGGGGCGAATCCCCGCGGCCACGGCAGGGGTGGGGGCTCGAAGACAGCCGGCAGCCGCTTCGGTGAACGTCACCCGGGAGGAGACTGGGGCCCTCCCGGGACCGTCCCGGGAAGACGACGTTCGGCACGAGATCCCGGCCGCGGCCGGACCGGCTCGAAGCCCCGCGGCCCCGGCACGGGGGAGGCCCAAAGACTGGCGGCAGCCGCTTCGCTGAACGTCACCCGGCCGGCGACCGGGGCCGTCCCGGGGCCGTCCCGGGATGCCGGCTTCCGGCACGGGGTCCCGGCCGCGGCCGGAGCGGCTCGAATCCCCGCGGTCCCGGCAGCAGCCGGAGCCGCTCGCCGTTCGGGCTCCCGGCACCCTACGGATCCGCCGACTCGTTCGCGGGCGGCGGGGGGAGGCAGTGAAGGAGGTGCGGGCAGAAGCGGCAGCGGAGGCGGAGGGGGGGGGGGGTGCTCGGAGACAGCCGGCAGCCGCTTCGGTGAACGTCACCCGGGAGGCGACCGGGACCGGCCCGGGAAGCCATCGTCCGGCCCGGGATCCCGGCCGCGGCCGGACCGGCTCGAATCCCCGCGGCCCCGGCACGGGGGAGGCCCAAAGACTGGCGGCAGCCGCTTCGCTGAACGTCACCCGGCCGGCGACCGGGGCCGTCCCGGGGCCGTCCCGGGATGCCGGCTTCCGGCACGGGGTCCCGGCCGCGGCCGGAGCGGCTCGAATCCCCGCGGTCCCGGCAGCAGCCGGAGCCGCTCGCCGTTCGGGCTCCCGGCACCCTACGGATCCGCCGACTCGTTCGCGGGCGGCGGGGGGAGGCAGTGAAGGAGGTGCGGGCAGAAGCGGCAGCGGAGGCGGAGGGGGGGGGGGCTCGAAGACAGCCGGCAGCCGCTTCGGTGAACGTCACCCGGCCGGCGACCGCGGCCGTTCCGGGGCCGTCCCGGGAAGCCTGCGACAGGCACGGGGTCCCGGCCTCGGCCGGACCCGCACTGGGTGCCGCCGCCTCGGGCTCTCGGGACGGTATGGATCCGCCGACTCGTTCGCCGGCAGCGGGGGGAGGCAGTGGAGGGGGTGCGGGGAGAAGCGGCAGCGGAGGCGGAGGCGGGGGGGGGGCTCGAAGACAGCCGGCAGCCGCTTCGGTGAACGTCACCCGGGAGGCGACCGGGACCGGCCCGGGAAGCCATCGTCCGGCCCGGGATCCCGGCCGCGGCCGGACCGGCTCGAATCCCCGCGGCCCCGGCACGGGGGAGGCCCAAAGACTGGCGGCAGCCGCTTCGCTGAACGTCACCCGGCCGGCGACCGGGGCCGTCCCGGGGCCGTCCCGGGATGCCGGCTTCCGGCACGGGGTCCCGGCCGCGGCCGGAGCGGCTCGAATCCCCGCGGTCCCGGCAGCAGCCGGAGCCGCTCGCCGTTCGGGCTCCCGGCACCCTACGGATCCGCCGACTCGTTCGCGGGCGGCGGGGGGAGGCAGTGAAGGAGGTGCGGGCAGAAGCGGCAGCGGAGGCGGAGGGGGGGGGGGCTCGAAGACAGCCGGCAGCCGCTTCGGTGAACGTCACCCGGCCGGCGACCGCGGCCGTTCCGGGGCCGTCCCGGGAAGCCTGCGACAGGCACGGGGTCCCGGCCTCGGCCGGACCCGCACTGGGTGCCGCCGCCTCGGGCTCTCGGGACGGTATGGATCCGCCGACTCGTTCGCCGGCAGCGGGGGGAGGCAGTGGAGGGGGTGCGGGGAGAAGCGGCAGCGGAGGCGGAGGCGGGGGGGGGGCTCGAAGACAGCCGGCAGCCGCTTCGGTGAACGTCACCCGGGAGGCGACCGGGACCGGCCCGGGAAGCCATCGTCCGGCCCGGGATCCCGGCCGCGGCCGGACCGGCTCGAATCCCCGCGGCCCCGGCACGGGGGAGGCCCAAAGACTGGCGGCAGCCGCTTCGCTGAACGTCACCCGGCCGGCGACCGGGGCCGTCCCGGGGCCGTCCCGGGATGCCGGCTTCCGGCACGGGGTCCCGGCCGCGGCCGGAGCGGCTCGAAGCCCCGCGGTCCCGGCAGCAGCCGGAGCCGCTCGCCGTTCGGGCTCCCGGCACCCTACGGATCCGCCGACTCGTTCGCGGGCGGCGGGGGGAGGCAGTGAAGGAGGTGCGGGCAGAAGCGGCAGCGGAGGCGGAGGGGGGGGGGCTCGAAGACAGCCGGCAGCCGCTTCGGTGAACGTCACCCGGCCGGCGACCGCGGCCGTTCCGGGGCCGTCCCGGGAAGCCTGCGACAGGCACGGGGTCCCGGCCTCGGCCGGACCCGCACTGGGTGCCGCCGCCTCGGGCTCTCGGGACGGTATGGATCCGCCGACTCGTTCGCCGGCAGCGGGGGGAGGCAGTGGAGGGGGTGCGGGGAGAAGCGGCAGCGGAGGCGGAGGCGGGGGGGGGGCTCGAAGACAGCCGGCAGCCGCTTCGGTGAACGTCACCCGGGAGGCGACCGGGACCGGCCCGGGAAGCCATCGTCCGGCCCGGGATCCCGGCCGCGGCCGGACCGGCTCGAATCCCCGCGGCCCCGGCACGGGGGAGGCCCAAAGACTGGCGGCAGCCGCTTCGCTGAACGTCACCCGGCCGGCGACCGGGGCCGTCCCGGGGCCGTCCCGGGATGCCGGCTTCCGGCACGGGGTCCCGGGCGCGGCCGGAGCGGCTCGAAGCCCCGCGGTCCCGGCAGCAGCCGGAGCCGCTCGCCGTTCGGGCTCCCGGCACCCTACGGATCCGGCGACTCGTTCGCCGGCGGCGGGGGGAGGCAGTGGAGGCGGTGCGGGGAGAAGCGGCAGCGGAGGCGGAGGGGGGGCGGGGGGGGACGATAGTGGCGGGGGGCGGGGGGTGCTCGAAGGCAGCCGGCAGCCGGTTCGGTGAACATTCGCCGGGGCGGGGGGGGCGACCTGTCCGTGCCCGGGGCAGCCCCGGGAAGCCGGCAGCCAGCACGGGGTCCCGGCAGCACCTGTTCCCTGCCCTGGGACTTGCCGTGCCCGGCGGCCGGTTGCCGGGTGGGGGGAGCGATGAGAGGCGGGGCGCAGCGGCCGGGGCAGCGCCGGGCGGCAGCGGGGGGCTGGGCGGATGGGGTAGGCGTCGAGCGGCAAGCCCTCGGCTGCAGCGAATGTTCGGCGGTGCGGGGGGGGGGGGGGGGGGACGGGACGACACGTTGGGGGCGCCGAGTCCGAGCCACCCCCGGCCCCAGGGGCGGCCGGAGGGGGAGGCCGGTGCCTGTCCCTGGGAGCTGCTGGGCGCCGGATGGCCGAGGGTGCGTCAGAAGCCGCCCGAGCGGTCGAGCAGGTCCTCCAGAAAGGCCTAGGGTGGCTTCGAGGGCCCCGGGAGCAGTCGAGGGAGGCCTCCAGGCAGGTCTGGAGTGGATGGGAGGCCTTCCAAAGCAGACAAGGGAGGCTGCCAGCAGGGCCTAGGCTGGCACTGCAGCCTGTAAATGGTTGGGGGGGGGGCCTCTGGTGCGGCCTGGAGTCTCTGGGTGGCGTCCAGAGAGGTGCAAAAGATCCTCTGGTGCGGCCTGTGGTGGCTGAGAAGCCTGCAGAGCGTGCGGGGGAGGCTTCTGCTGCGGCCTGGGGTGGGTCGGAAGCCTGCAGAGCGTGCGGGAGAGGCTTCCGGTGCGGCCTGGGGTGGCTGAGAAGCCTGCAGAGCGTGCGGGGGAGGCTTCTGTTGGGGCCTGGGGTGGCTGAGAAGCCTGCAGAGCGTGCGGGAGAGGCTTCTGCTGCGGCCTGGGGTGGCTGAGAAGCCTGCAGAGCGTGCGGGGGAGGCTTCTGCTGCGGCCTGGGGTGGCTGAGAAGCCTGCAGAGCGTGCGGGGGAGGCTTCTGCTGCGGCCTGGGGTGGCTGAGAAGCCTGCAGAGCGTGCGGGGGAGGCTTCTGCTGCGGCCTGGGGTGGCTGAGAAGCCTGCAGAGCGTGCGGGGGAGGCTTCTGCTGCGGCCTGGGGTGGCTGAGAAGCCTGCAGAGCGTGCGGGGGAGGCTTCTGCTGCGGCCTGGGGTGGCTGAGAAGCCTGCAGAGCGTGCGGGGGAGGCTTCTGGTGCGGCCTGGGGTGGCTGAGAAGCCTGCAGAGCGTGCGGGGGAGGCTTCTGGTGCGGCCTGGGGTGGCTGAGAAGCCTGCAGAGCGTGCGGGGGAGGCTTCTGGTGCGGCCTGGGGTGGGACGGAAGCCTGCAGAGCGTGCGGGGGAGGCTTCTGGTGCGGCCTGGGGTGGGACGGAAGCCTGCAGAGCGTGCGGGGGAGGCTTCTGGTGCGGCCTGGGGTGGGTCGGAAGCCTGCAGAGCGTGCGGGAGAGGCTTCTGCTGCGGCCTGGGGTGGGTCGGAAGCCTGCAGAGCGTGCGGGAGAGGCTTCTGTTGGGGCCTGGGGTGGCTGAGAAGCCTGCAGAGCGTGCGGGAGAGGCTTCTGCTGCGGCCTGGGGTGGCTGAGAAGCCTGCAGAGCTTGCGGGAGAGGCTTCTGCTGCGGCCTGGGGTGGCTGAGAAGCCTGCAGAGCGTGCGGGAGAGGCTTCTGCTGCGGCCTGGGGTGGCTGAGAAGCCTGCAGAGCGTGCGGGAGAGGCTTCTGCTGCGGCCTGGGGTGGCTGAGAAGCCTGCAGAGCGTGCGGGAGAGGCTTCTGCTGCGGCCTGGGGTGGCTGAGAAGCCTGCAGAGCGTGCGGGAGAGGCTTCTGCTGCGGCCTGGGGTGGCTGAGAAGCCTGCAGGGCGTGCGGGAGAGGCTTCTGCTGCGGCCTGGGGTGGGTGGGAAGCCTGCAGAGCGTGCGGGGGAGGCTTCTGGTGCGGCCTGGGGTGGCTGAGAAGCCTGCAGAGCGTGCGGGGGAGGCTTCTGGTGCGGCCTGGGGTGGCTGAGAAGCCTGAAGAGCGTGCGGGAGAGGCTTCTGGTGCGGCCTGGGGTGGCTGAGAAGCCTGCAGAGCGTGCGGGGGAGGCTTCTGGTGCGGCCTGGGGTGGCTGAGAAGCCTGAAGAGCGTGCGGGAGAGGCTTCTGCTGCGGCCTGGGGTGGCTGAGAAGCCTGCAGAGCGTGCGGGAGAGGCTTCTGCTGCGGCCTGGGGTGGCTGAGAAGCCTGCAGAGCGTGCGGGAGAGGCTTCTGCTGCGGCCTGGGGTGGCTGAGAAGCCTGCAGAGCGTGCGGGAGAGGCTTCTGCTGCGGCCTGGGGTGGCTGAGAAGCCTGCAGGGCGTGCGGGAGAGGCTTCTGCTGCGGCCTGGGGTGGGTGGGAAGCCTGCAGAGCGTGCGGGGGAGGCTTCTGGTGCGGCCTGGGGTGGCTGAGAAGCCTGCAGAGCGTGCGGGGGAGGCTTCTGGTGCGGCCTGGGGTGGCTGAGAAGCCTGAAGAGCGTGCGGGAGAGGCTTCTGGTGCGGCCTGGGGTGGCTGAGAAGCCTGCAGAGCGTGCGGGGGAGGCTTCTGGTGCGGCCTGGGGTGGCTGAGAAGCCTGAAGAGCGTGCGGGAGAGGCTTCTGGTGCGGCCTGGGGTGGCTGAGAAGCCTGCAGAGCGTGCGGGGGAGGCTTCTGGTGCGGCCTGGGGTGGCTGAGAAGCCTGCAGAGCGTGCGGGAGAGGCTTCTGGTGCGGCCTGGGGTGGCTGAGAAGCCTGCAGAGCGTGCGGGAGAGGCTTCTGCTGCGGCCTGGGGTGGCTGAGAAGCCTGCAGAGCGTGCGGGAGAGGCTTCTGCTGCGGCCTGGGGTGGGTCGGAAGCCTGCAGAGCGTGCGGGAGAGGCTTCTGCTGCGGCCTGGGGTGGGTCGGAAGCCTGCAGAGCTTGCGGGGGAGGCTTCTGCTGCGGCCTGGGGTGGGTCGGAAGCCTGCAGAGCATGCGGGGGAGGCTTCTGGTGCGGCCTGGGGTGGGTCGGAAGCCTGCAGAGCTTGCGGGGGAGGCTTCTGGTGCGGCCTGGGGTGGGTCGGAAGCCTGCAGAGCATGCGGGGGAGGCTTCTGCTGCGGCCTGGGGTCTCTGGGTGGCCTCTAGAGAGGTGCAAAAGACCCTCTGGGTTGGGCTGGGGTGGCTCTTGGACCCCTGCCACACAGTGGAGAGCGGCCTCCGGCCCGCCACCTGTGTCCCTGTGTGCCTGAGTGCCTGTGTCCCTGTGTCCCTGTGTCCCTGAGTGCCTGAGTGCCTGTGTCCCTGTGTCCCTGTGTCCCTGTGTCCCTGAGTGCCTGAGTGCCTGAGTGCCTGTGTCCCTGTGTCCTTGTGTCCCTGTGTCCCTGTGTCCCTGTGTGCCTGAGTGCCTGTGTCCCTGTGTCCCTGTCTGTGTACCTGTGTGCGAGAGTGTCCGGCACGCCACCCAGCGGCGGCGGGCAAGCAGGTAGGCGGGTGGGCGGGCCGGCGAGGGCCAGTGTGAGTTTGGGGGGTGGGAGGGGAGGCGGCAGCTGGAAGCGTCAGAGGAGGGGGCGTGGCTCCGGCTGGCCCCGGGAGCAGGTTCCCGGGACCGGGACCGGCTGGACCCGGCGGGTGGTTGATCCCGGGGCGGGGGGCAGAGGCGGCGGGAAGCGGCAGCTGCGTGTGCGGCGGGGGGGGTGGAGGGCGAACCGCGGCGGGAAGCGGATGCTTCAGAGCAGGTTACGGGGGCGGGGACGGACGACACCACCTGTCCCCGCCCCGGGACGGGCTGGACCCGGCGCCCTGGACCCGGCGCCGTGTACCCGCCGCCGCCCCCGCCGCCGCCCCCCTCCGCCACCCCGGGACCCCGACGTTTTTTGGCGCCCGCGCCTTTTTTTGCTCCCCGCCTGCCCGCGCTGCCCCGGGCCCTCCCCCGGGGCGGGGCGGGAGGGAGGGACGGACGGACGGACGGGTAGCCGGGGATCTCCGAGCGCGCGCCACCAGACCGAGGCGGGTCCCGGCGGCGGCGGCGGCGGCGGCGGCGGCGGCGGCAGCAAGCGACGGCGGGGGGGGCAGGCTAGGGAGAGAGGGGGAGCGGCATGCGGTAGGGCTGGGGGGTTTGTTTCGGGGGGGAGGGGTGGGGGGGGGTGGCAGCGGTCAGCGAGAGCGGGGAGAGGGGGAGCGGCATGCGGTAGGGCTGGGGTGTTTTTGGGGTGGGGGCGTTGGGGGGATTAGCGGGCGGGCGGGCAGCCGAGCCAAGCGGCAAGCCGGGGGGCGGGCGAGGGCGGCTTTAGGGCCGGAGGAGCGGAGCGCAACCTCCCCCGGGCAGGCTCCAGCGTGGAGAGCAGCAAGTTTTTGGGGACGGGGGACGACGGACGGGAGGGGCAGCGGCGAGAGGCTAGCTGCGGCAAGGGGCACCGGCACGGCCGCCCTAACAGCGCCGCCTCGGTCGCAGGGGTTAGAGAGCAGCCGGGCAGCCCGGGAGGGAAGCGGCAGCCCGCGAAGGGGGGAAGGGGGGGCTCCGCGCAAACCGCTAACGGGAGCCGGGGGGTGTGGGGAGCTGGGGGTGGCAGCAGCGGCAAGAGGCAACGTCGGGAGGGGGGGGCTCCGCGCAAACCGGTAACGGGGGCCGGGGGGTGTGGGGGGGGGCGGTGGCGGCCGCGGCAAGAGGCAACGGCAGGCGGGGGGGCTCCGCGCAAACCGGCAGCGGGGGGGGGGGGCGGGGGTAGCGGCAAGAGGCAACGGCGGGAAGGGGGGGCTCCGCGCAAACCGCTAACGGGAGCCGGGGGGTGTGGGGAGCTGGGGGTGGCAGCAGCGGCAAGAGGCAACGTCGGGAGGGGGGGCTCCGCGCAAA
>NW_027142569.1:237500-247500 GCF_026170545.1 Melanerpes formicivorus | reverse complement strand
CTCGCGTGCGCACGCAAGCACACGCTTCCCGACTCCACGCGGCCACAGAGGCCGGCTGGGGCTCCCCCGCCCCCGAGGCCGGCCCCTGGCTGCCAGATCCCGGGCACGATTCAGGCAGCAGCAGCGGAAGCGAGCGATACCGACACGCCCGGCGGGGAGAAGGCCCTCGTCTCTCTCCCCGCCTTGCCACGGGAGCACCGGGACGTGCTAGAGGAGACAGCGACCCGCGGAAGCGGGGCGCGCCCCCGGCACGCCAGGACCTTAGAGCCGGGGCGGCTCGCTCGGCAGCGGGCGGGGGGACGGGCCACAAAGCCGCCCTTCTCAGGCTAGAGGTTTCATTTAGGGAGGAACCCTCGGGGACCCCACCCGGGCAGGTGAGGCCTCACGCGCGGCGCCGCTTTTAGCCCCTTTTAACTTTCGCGACGCCGCCGCCTCGCTCTCGGCTCGGCCAACCCCCGCCACACGCAGCTGCTCGCGGCCGGCACCCGCGGGTACCCGGAACCGAGGACGACACCGGCGCCTCACGCGTTTTAGGACACCTGAAAACTCACGGGGCCACGCAGCAGTCACAAAGCCGGTTGCGGTAGACCGGTCCCCGAACCCTGCCCCAGCGCCGGGGGGGAGGTGGAAAGGGGAGGATGCGGCAAGGCACGCGCCGGGCCGCTAACGCCACGGCTCCCCCCCGCTCGAGCCGCTCGGGGCTGGGGGAACGAGGACGACACCTCACACGCGACGGGAAGCGAAGTGGAAAGGAAGACCGCCCTTGCCCTGCCGGCCGGGGGCCCTTTCCGACGCGACCCGAAAGGCCTCATCGATCAACAAGGACAGAAGGAAAGGAAGCCAGCGGAGGCCCCACGGCCTCGCTCTTCTGGGACAGACACAGCCACGCGCACCCGCCACCGCCCTCGGGAGCAGCCAGCAGGCACGGGGCTCGGCGTGCGGGCAACACGCCGGAGGAGCAAACGGGGCGCCCTCCAGAGATGGGGGGGGGGGGCAAGCTGCACCGGGCCGCACCGGCTCACAGGGCACCTCTGCCTCCCCGAAATGTGGGCTTGCATTTTCCCTCAAGCTGCACCGAGTTACATCTCCATCACGGGGCGCCCCTCTGGAGCCAGGAGGAAGCCGTGCTGGGGCACCGGCTTGCCCTCCTCCCCCCATGCCGGGCTCCATAGCATACGAGTGGCCAGTCACCGCCGCTGGCTTTTCCCTTAGATGCCGTGCCCCCGCGGGCTGCGGCTTTGGCCATGGGGGGGAACCCCCGTGAAGAGGGTCCAGTGCTGGGAACTCTCTCTGCCCCTTACCGGGCTCTCTCTCGCCGTGCCTGGACGGGCTTGCTTTCCATTCTCGGTGGGACCGACGCCGGCACCACGTCTCCCCGGCTTTCTCTGCCCCCGTGCCCCACCGGGCAAACTTCGCTTCGGGGGTTCCACACTTCGGCAGTGGCCGGCGCCAGCCACTCGTCAACTTTTTTTCTTTTCCCCGCTTTCGTTGCCGAGCCCGGGCTGGGCTCCGGCTCACGGACGAGCGAAACCCATCCAACACCGCTGAGGGTGCGCCAGCGGCCGCTCCAAACCGCCGCGCCTTTGTTCGGCCCCGCGGGTCCCCTCTCTGACCCGGGCGAAAGCCACCGAGAAGCCAGACGGACCCCTGCCCAGCCGCCTGGCGGGTGGCTTGGAGCAGCCGCTCGGCAGCGCTGCCCTGGGAGTGCTCGGCGTCACTCGTTCCCTCATATACGGAACTGGAGGGCCGTCAGCTCCGCGAGCGCACAACCAGCCGACCTCCGCCCAGCGGCAGGTCGCAGAAATCACGCCGGCTTGTACGATGACGTAGGCGGAGGCAGAGCGCAACAGCGACCCCTTGGCGACAAGCGCGATCTCCGCGGAGAGCACGTCTACTCGCCGAGGGAGAGCACGTCTACTCGCCGAGGGAGAGCACGTCTACTCGCCCAGGGAGAGCACGTCTACTCGCCGAGGGAGAGCACGTCTACTCGCCGAGGGAGAGCACGTCTACTCGCCGAGGGAGAGCACGTCTACTCGCCGAGGGAGAGCACGTCTACTCGCCGAGGGAGAGCACGTCTACTCGCCGAGGGAGAGCACGTCTACTCGCCCAGGGAGAGCACGTCTACTCGCCCAGGGAGAGCACGTCTACTCGCCCAGGGAGAGCACGTCTACTCGCCCAGGGAGAGCACGTCTACTCGCCGAGGGAGAGCACGTCTACTCGCCGAGGGAGAGCACGTCTACTCGCCCAGGGAGAGCACGTCTACTCGCCCAGGGAGAGCACGTCTACTCGCCGAGGGAGAGCACGTCTACTCGCCGAGGGAGAGCACGTCTACTCGCCGAGGGAGAGCACGTCTACCTCCCGCCTGAGGGAGAGCACGGGGGGGGGGGACAAAGACAGGCGGCAGCAGCTTCGGTGAACGTCACCCGGGAGGCGACCGGGGCTGTCCCGGGGCAGTCCCGGGAAGCCGGCGTCCGACACAGGGAACCGTCAGCTGCCGGACCGGGGCGAATCCCCGCGGCCACGGCAGGGGTGGGGGCTCGAAGACAGCCGGCAGCCGCTTCGGTGAACGTCACCCGGGAGGAGACTGGGGCCCTCCCGGGACCGTCCCGGGAAGACGACGTTCGGCACGAGATCCCGGCCGCGGCCGGACCGGCTCGAAGCCTCGCGGTCCCGGCAGCAGCCGGAGCCGCTCGCCGCCTCGGGCTCCCGGCCCCCTACAGATCCGGCGACTCGTTCGCGGGCGGCGGGGGGAGGCAGTGGAGGGGGTGCGGGGAGAAGCGGCAGCGGAGGCGGAGGGGGGGGGGCTCGAAGACAGCCGTCAGCCGCTTCGGTGAACGTCACCCAGGAGGCGATCGGGGCCGTCCCGGGGCCGTCCCGGGATGCCGGCTTCCGGCACGGGGTCCCGGCCGCGGCCGGACCGGCTCGTATCCCCGCGGCTCCGGCAGGGGGGGGGGGGGCTCGAAGACAGCCGGCAGTCGCCTCGGTGAACGTCACCCGGCCGGCGACCGCGGCCGTTCCGGGGCCGTCCCGGGAAGCCTGCGACAGGCACGGGGTCCCAGCCGTGGCCGGACCGACTCGAAGCCCCGCGGCCCCGGCACGGGGGAGGCCCAAAGACTGGCGGCAGCCGCTTCGCTGAACGTCACCCGGCCGGCGACCGGGGCCGTCCCGGGGCCGTCCCGGGATGCCGGCATCCGGCACGGGGTCCCGGCCGCGGCCGGAGCGGCTCGAATCCCCGCGGTCCCGGCAGCAGCCGGAGCCGCTCGCCGTTCGGGCTCCCGGCACCCTACGGATCCGGCGACTCGTTCGCCGGCGGCGGGGGGAGGCAGTGAAGGAGGTGCGGGCAGAAGCGGCAGCGGAGGCGGAGGGGGGGGGGGGGCTCGAAGACAGCCGGCAGCCGCTTCGGAGAACGTCACCCGGCCGGCGACCGCGGCCGTTCCGGGGCCGTCACGGGAAGCCTGCGACAGGCACGGGGTCCCGGCCTCGGCCGGACCCGCACTGGGTGCCGCCGCCTCGGGCTCTCGGGACGGTATGGATCCGCCGACTCGTTCGCCGGCGGCGGGGGGAGGCAGTGGAGGGGGTGCGGGGAGAAGCGGCAGCGGAGGCGGAGGGGGGGGGGGGCTCGAAGACAGCCGGCAGCCGCTTCGGTGAACGTCACCCGGCCGGCGACCGGGGCCGTCCCGGGGCTGTCCGGGGATGCCGGCTTCCGGCACGGGGTCCCGGCCGCGGCCGGAGCGGCTCGAATCCCCGCGGTCCCGGCAGCAGCCGGAGCCGCTCGCCGTTCGGGCTCCCGGCACCCTACAGATCCGGCGACTCGTTCGCGGGCGGCGGGGGGAGGCAGTGGAGGGGGTGCGGGCAGAAGCGGCAGCGGAGGCGGAGGGGGGGGGGCTCGAAGACAGCCGGCAGCCGCTTCGGTGAACGTCACCCGGCCGGCGACCGGGGCCGTCCCGGGGCTGTCCGGGGATGCCGGCTTCCGGCACGGGGTCCCGGCCGCGGCCGGAGCGGCTCGAATCCCCGCGGTCCCGGCAGCAGCCGGAGCCGCTCGCCGTTCGGGCTCCCGGCACCCTACAGATCCGGCGACTCGTTCGCCGGCGGCGGGGGGAGGCAGTGGAGGGGGTGCGGGGAGAAGCGGCAGCGGAGGCGGAGGGGGGGGGGGGGCTCGAAGACAGCCGGCAGCCGCTTCGGTGAACGTCACCCGGGAGGCGACCGGGACCGGCCCGGGAAGCCATCGTCCGGCCCGGGATCCCGGCCGCGGCCGGACCGGCTCGAATCCCCGCGGCCCCGGCACGGGGGAGGCCCAAAGACTGGCGGCAGCCGCTTCGCTGAACGTCACCCGGCCGGCGACCGGGGCCGTCCCGGGGCTGTCCCGGGATGCCGGCTTCCGGCACGGGGTCCCGGCCGCGGCCGGAGCGGCTCGAATCCCCGCGGTCCCGGCAGCAGCCGGAGCCGCTCGCCGTTCGGGCTCCCGGCACCCTACGGATCCGGCGACTCGTTCGCGGGCGGCGGGGGGAGGCAGTGGAGGGGGTGCGGGCAGAAGCGGCAGCGGAGGCGGAGGGGGGGGGGGGGCTCGAAGACAGCCGGCAGCCGCTTCGGTGAACGTCACCCGGCCGGCGACCGGGGCCGTCCCGGGGCTGTCCGGGGATGCCGGCTTCCGGCACGGGGTCCCGGCCGCGGCCGGACCGGCTCGAATCCCCGCGGCCCCGGCACGGGGGAGGCCCAAAGACTGGCGGCAGCCGCTTCGCTGAACGTCACCCGGCCGGCGACCGGGGCCGTCCCGGGGCCGTCCCGGGATGCCGGCTTCCGGCACGGGGTCCCGGCCGCGGCCGGAGCGGCTCGAAGCCCCGCGGCCCCGGCAGCAGCCGGAGCCGCTCGCCGTTCGGGCTCCCGGCACCCTACGGATCCGGCGACTCGTTCGCCGGCGGCGGGGGGAGGCAGTGGAGGGGGTGCGGGGAGAAGCGGCAGCGGAGGCGGAGGGGGGGCGGGGGGGACGATAGTGGCGGGGGGCGGGGGGTGCTCGAAGGCAGCCGGCAGCCGGTTCGGTGAACATTAGCCGGGGCGGGGGGGCGACCTGTCCGTGCCCGGGGCAGCCCCGGGAAGCCGGCAGCCAGCACGGGGTCCCGGCAGCACCTGTTCCCTGCCCTGGGACTTGCCGTGCCCGGCGGCCGGTTGCCGGGTGGGGGGGAGCGATGAGAGGCGGGGCGCAGCGGCCGGGGCAGCGCCGGGCCGCAGCGGGGGGCTGGGCGGGTGGGGTAGGCGTCGAGCGGCAAGCCCTCGGCTGCAGCGAATGTTCGGCGGTGCGGGGCGGGGGGGGGACGGGACGACACGTTGGGGGCGCCGAGTCCGAGCCACCCCCGGCCCCAGGGGCGGCCGGAGGGGGAGGCCGGTGCCTGGCCCTGGGAGCTGCTGGGCGCCGGATGGCCGAGGGTGCGTCAGAAGCCGCCCGAGCGGTCGAGCAGGTCCTCCAGAAAGGCCTAGGGTGGCTTCGAGGGCCCCGGGAGCAGTCGAGGGAGGCCTCCAGGCAGGTCTGGAGTGGATGGGAGGCCTTCCAAAGCAGACAAGGGAGGCTGCCAGCGGGGCCTAGGCTGGCACTGCAGCCTGTAAATGGTTGGGGGGGGGGCCTCTGGTGCGGCCTGGAGTCTCTGGGTGGCGTCCAGAGAGGTGCAAAAGATCCTCTGGTGCGGCCTGTGGTGGCGGAGAAGCCTGCAGAGCGTGCGGGGGAGGCTTCTGGTGCGGCCTGGGGTGGCTGAGAAGCCTGCAGAGCGTGCGGGGGAGGCTTCTGCTGCGGCCTGGGGTGGCTGAGAAGCCTGCAGAGCGTGCGGGAGAGGCTTCTGGTGCGGCCTGGGGTGGCTGAGAAGCCTGCAGAGCGTGCGGGGGAGGCTTCTGCTGCGGCCTGGGGTGGCTGAGAAGCCTGCAGAGCGTGCGGGGGAGGCTTCTGTTGGGGCCTGGGGTGGGTCAGAAGCCTACAGAGCGTGCGGGAGAGGCTTCTGGTGCGGCCTGGGGTGGGTCGGAAGCCTGCAGAGCGTGCGGGGGAGGCTTCTGGTGCGGCCTGGGGTGGGTCGGAAGCCTGCAGAGCGTGCGGGAGAGGCTTCTGGTGCGGCCTGGGGTGGCTGAGAAGCCTGCAGAGCGTGCGGGGGAGGCTTCTGTTGGGGCCTGGGGTGGGTCGGAAGCCTGCAGAGCGTGCGGGAGAGGCTTCTGGTGCGGCCTGGGGTGGCTGAGAAGCCTGCAGAGCGTGCGGGGGAGGCTTCTGGTGCGGCCTGGGGTGGGACGGAAGCCTGCAGAGCGTGCGGGAGAGGCTTCTGGTGCGGCCTGGGGTGGGTCGGAAGCCTGCAGAGCGTGCGGGAGAGGCTTCTGGTGCGGCCTGGGGTGGGTCGGAAGCCTGCAGAGCGTGCGGGAGAGGCTTCTGTTGGGGCCTGGGGTGGCTGAGAAGCCTGCAGAGCGTGCGGGAGAGGCTTCTGCTGCGGCCTGGGGTGGCTGAGAAGCCTGCAGAGCGTGCGGGAGAGGCTTCTGCTGCGGCCTGGGGTGGCTGAGAAGCCTGCAGAGCGTGCGGGAGAGGCTTCTGCTGCGGCCTGGGGTGGCTGAGAAGCCTGCAGAGCGTGCGGGAGAGGCTTCTGGTGCGGCCTGGGGTGGCTGAGAAGCCTGCAGAGCGTGCGGGAGAGGCTTCTGGTGCGGCCTGGGGTGGCTGAGAAGCCTGCAGAGCGTGCGGGGGAGGCTTCTGTTGGGGCCTGGGGTGGCTGAGAAGCCTGCAGAGCGTGCGGGGGAGGCTTCTGCTGCGGCCTGGGGTGGCTGAGAAGCCTGCAGAGCGTGCGGGAGAGGCTTCTGGTGCGGCCTGGGGTGGCTGAGAAGCCTGCAGAGCGTGCGGGGGAGGCTTCTGCTGCGGCCTGGGGTGGCTGAGAAGCCTGCAGAGCGTGCGGGGGAGGCTTCTGTTGGGGCCTGGGGTGGGTCAGAAGCCTACAGAGCGTGCGGGAGAGGCTTCTGGTGCGGCCTGGGGTGGGTCGGAAGCCTGCAGAGCGTGCGGGGGAGGCTTCTGGTGCGGCCTGGGGTGGGTCGGAAGCCTGCAGAGCGTGCGGGAGAGGCTTCTGGTGCGGCCTGGGGTGGCTGAGAAGCCTGCAGAGCGTGCGGGAGAGGCTTCTGTTGGGGCCTGGGGTGGGTCGGAAGCCTGCAGAGCGTGCGGGAGAGGCTTCTGTTGGGGCCTGGGGTGGCTGAGAAGCCTGCAGAGCGTGCGGGGGAGGCTTCTGCTGCGGCCTGGGGTGGCTGAGAAGCCTGCAGAGCGTGCGGGGGAGGCTTCTGCTGCGGCCTGGGGTGGCTGAGAAGCCTGCAGAGCGTGCGGGGGAGGCTTCTGGTGCGGCCTGGGGTGGCTGAGAAGCCTGCAGAGCGTGCGGGGGAGGCTTCTGGTGCGGCCTGGGGTGGGACGGAAGCCTGCAGAGCGTGCGGGAGAGGCTTCTGCTGCGGCCTGGGGTGGGTCGGAAGCCTGCAGAGCGTGCGGGAGAGGCTTCTGGTGCGGCCTGGGGTGGGTCGGAAGCCTGCAGAGCGTGCGGGAGAGGCTTCTGCTGCGGCCTGGGGTGGCTGAGAAGCCTGCAGAGCGTGCGGGAGAGGCTTCTGCTGCGGCCTGGGGTGGCTGAGAAGCCTGCAGAGCGTGCGGGAGAGGCTTCTGCTGCGGCCTGGGGTGGCTGAGAAGCCTGCAGAGCGTGCGGAAGAGGCTTCTGCTGCGGCCTGGGGTGGCTGAGAAGCCTGCAGAGCGTGCGGGAGAGGCTTCTGCTGCGGCCTGGGGTGGCTGAGAAGCCTGCAGAGCGTGCGGGAGAGGCTTCTGCTGCGGCCTGGGGTGGCTGAGAAGCCTGCAGGGCGTGCGGGAGAGGCTTCTGCTGCGGCCTGGGGTGGGTCGGAAGCCTGCAGAGCGTGCGGGGGAGGCTTCTGGTGCGGCCTGGGGTGGCTGAGAAGCCTGCAGAGCGTGCGGGGGAGGCTTCTGGTGCGGCCTGGGGTGGCTGAGAAGCCTGCAGAGCGTGCGGGAGAGGCTTCTGCTGCGGCCTGGGGTGGCTGAGAAGCCTGAAGAGCGTGCGGGAGAGGCTTCTGGTGCGGCCTGGGGTGGCTGAGAAGCCTGCAGAGCGTGCGGGGGAGGCTTCTGGTGCGGCCTGGGGTGGCTGAGAAGCCTGCAGAGCGTGCGGGAGAGGCTTCTGGTGCGGCCTGGGGTGGCTGAGAAGCCTGCAGAGCGTGCGGGAGAGGCTTCTGCTGCGGCCTGGGGTGGCTGAGAAGCCTGCAGAGCGTGCGGGAGAGGCTTCTGCTGCGGCCTGGGGTGGCTGAGAAGCCTGCAGAGCTTGCGGGGGAGGCTTCTGGTGCGGCCTGGGGTGGGTCGGAAGCCTGCAGAGCATGCGGGGGAGGCTTCTGCTGCGGCCTGGGGTCTCTGGGTGGCCTCTAGAGAGGTGCAAAAGACCCTCTGGGTTGGGCTGGGGTGGCTCTTGGACCCCTGCCACACAGTGGAGGGAGGCCTCCGGCCCGCCACCTGTGTCCCTGTGTGCCTGAGTGCCTGTGTCCCTGTGTCCCTGTGTCCCTGAGTGCCTGAGTGCCTGTGTCCCTGTGTCCCTGTCTGTGTACCTGTGTGCGAGAGTGTCCGGCACGCCACCCAGCGGCGGCGGGCAAGCAGGTAGGCGGGTGGGCGGGCCGGCGAGGGCCAGTGTGAGTTTGGGGGGTGGGAGGGGAGGCGGCAGCTGGAAGCGTCAGAGGAGGGGGCGTGGCTCCGGCTGGCCCCGGGAGCAGGTTCCCGGGACCGGGACCGGCTGGACCCGGCGGGTGGTTGATCCCGGGGCGGGGGGCAGAGGCGGCGGGAAGCGGCAGCTGCGTGTGCGGCGGGGGGGTGGAGGGCGAACCGCGGCGGGAAGCGGATGCTTCAGAGCAGGTTACGGGGGCGGGGACGGACGACACCACCTGTCCCCGCCCCGGGACGGGCTGGACCCGGCGCCGTGTACCCGCCGCCGCCCCCGCCGCCGCCCCCCTCCGCCACCCCGGGACCCCGACGTTTTTTGGCGCCCGCGCCTTTTTTTGCTCCCCGCCTGCCCGCGCTGCCCCGGGCCCTCCCCCGGGGCGGGGCGGGAGGGAGGGACGGACGGACGGGTAGCCGGGGATCTCCGAGCGCGCGCCACCAGACCGAGGCGGGGTCCCGGCGGCGGCGGCGGCGGCGGCGGCGGCGGCGGCGGCAGCAAGCGACGGCGGGGGGGGCAGGCTAGGGAGAGAGGGGGAGCGGCATGCGGTAGGGCTGGGGGGTTTGTTTCGGGGGGGAGGGGTGGGGGGGGGGTGGCAGCGGTCAGCGAGAGCGGGGAGAGGGGGAGCGGCATGCGGTAGGGCTGGGGTGTTTCTGGGGTGGGGGCGTTGGGGGGATTAGCGGGCGGGCGGGCAGCCGAGCCAAGCGGCAAGCCGGGGGGCGGGCGAGGGCGGCTTTAGGGCCGGAGGAGCGGAGCGCAACCTCCCCCGTGCAGGCTCCAGCGTGGAGAGCAGCAAGTTTTTGGGGACGGGGGACGACGGACGGGAGGGGCAGCGGCGAGAGGCTAGCTGCGGCAAGGGGCACCGGCACGGCCGCCCTAACAGCGCCGCCTCGGTCGCAGGGGTTAGAGAGCAGCCGGGCAGCCCGGGAGGGAAGCGGCAGCCCGCGAAGGGGGGAAGGGGGGGCTCCGCGCAAACCGCTAACGGGAGCCGGGGGGTGTGGGGAGCTGGGGGTGGCAGCAGCGGCAAGAGGCAACGTCGGGAGGGGGGGCTCCGCGCAAACCGGTAACGGGGGCCGGGGGGTGTGGGGGGGGGCGGTGGCGGCCGCGGCAAGAGGCAACGGCAGGCGGGGGGGCTCCGCGCAAACCGGCAGCGGGGGGGGGGGGCGGGGGTAGCGGCAAGAGGCAACGGCGGGAAGGGGGGGCTCCGCGCAAACCGCTAACGGGAGCCGGGGGGTGTGGGGAGCTGGGGGTGGCAGCAGCGGCAAGAGGCAACGGCGGGAAGGGGGGGCTCCGCGCAAACCGGCAGCGGGGGG
>NW_027142569.1:217500-225000 GCF_026170545.1 Melanerpes formicivorus | reverse complement strand
TCAGGCTAGAGGTTTCATTTAGGGAGGAACCCTCGGGGACCCCACCCGGGCAGGTGAGGCCTCACGCGCGGCGCCGCTTTTAGCCCCTTTTAACTTTCGCGACGCCGCCGCCTCGCTCTCGGCTCGGCCAACCCCCGCCACACGCAGCTGCTCGCGGCCGGCACCCGCGGGTACCCGGAACCGAGGACGACACCGGCGCCTCACGCGTTTTAGGACACCTGAAAACTCACGGGGCCACGCAGCAGTCACAAAGCCGGTTGCGGTAGACCGGTCCCCGAACCCTGCCCCAGCGCCGGGGGGGAGGTGGAAAGGGGAGGATGCGGCAAGGCACGCGCCGGGCCGCTAACGCCACGGCTCCCCCCCGCTCGAGCCGCTCGGGGCTGGGGGAACGAGGACGACACCTCACACGCGACGGGAAGCGAAGTGGAAAGGAAGACCGCCCTTGCCCTGCCGGCCGGGGGCCCTTTCCGACGCGACCCGAAAGGCCTCATCGATCAACAAGGACAGAAGGAAAGGAAGCCAGCGGAGGCCCCACGGCCTCGCTCTTCTGGGACAGACACAGCCACGCGCACCCGCCACCGCCCTCGGGAGCAGCCAGCAGGCACGGGGCTCGGCGTGCGGGCAACACGCCGGAGGAGCAAACGGGGCGCCCTCCAGAGATGGGGGGGGGGGCAAGCTGCACCGGGCCGCACCGGCTCACAGGGCACCTCTGCCTCCCCGAAATGTGGGCTTGCATTTTCCCTCAAGCTGCACCGAGTTACATCTCCATCACGGGGCGCCCCTCTGGAGCCAGGAGGAAGCCGTGCTGGGGCACCGGCTTGCCCTCCTCCCCCCATGCCGGGCTCCATAGCATACGAGTGGCCAGTCACCGCCGCTGGCTTTTCCCTTAGATGCCGTGCCCCCGCGGGCTGCGGCTTTGGCCATGGGGGGGAACCCCCGTGAAGAGGGTCCAGTGCTGGGAACTCTCTCTGCCCCTTACCGGGCTCTCTCTCGCCGTGCCTGGACGGGCTTGCTTTCCATTCTCGGTGGGACCGACGCCGGCACCACGTCTCCCCGGCTTTCTCTGCCCCCGTGCCCCACCGGGCAAACTTCGCTTCGGGGGTTCCACACTTCGGCAGTGGCCGGCGCCAGCCACTCGTCAACTTTTTTTCTTTTCCCCGCTTTCGTTGCCGAGCCCGGGCTGGGCTCCGGCTCACGGACGAGCGAAACCCATCCAACACCGCTGAGGGTGCGCCAGCGGCCGCTCCAAACCGCCGCGCCTTTGTTCGGCCCCGCGGGTCCCCTCTCTGACCCGGGCGAAAGCCACCGAGAAGCCAGACGGACCCCTGCCCAGCCGCCTGGCGGGTGGCTTGGAGCAGCCGCTCGGCAGCGCTGCCCTGGGAGTGCTCGGCGTCACTCGTTCCCTCATATACGGAACTGGAGGGCCGTCAGCTCCGCGAGCGCACAACCAGCCGACCTCCGCCCAGCGGCAGGTCGCAGAAATCACGCCGGCTTGTACGATGACGTAGGCGGAGGCAGAGCGCAACAGCGACCCCTTGGCGACAAGCGCGATCTCCGCGGAGAGCACGTCTACTCGCCGAGGGAGAGCACGTCTACTCGCCGAGGGAGAGCACGTCTACTCGCCCAGGGAGAGCACGTCTACTCGCCGAGGGAGAGCACGTCTACTCGCCGAGGGAGAGCACGTCTACTCGCCGAGGGAGAGCACGTCTACTCGCCGAGGGAGAGCACGTCTACTCGCCGAGGGAGAGCACGTCTACTCGCCGAGGGAGAGCACGTCTACTCGCCCAGGGAGAGCACGTCTACTCGCCCAGGGAGAGCACGTCTACTCGCCCAGGGAGAGCACGTCTACTCGCCCAGGGAGAGCACGTCTACTCGCCGAGGGAGAGCACGTCTACTCGCCGAGGGAGAGCACGTCTACTCGCCCAGGGAGAGCACGTCTACTCGCCCAGGGAGAGCACGTCTACTCGCCGAGGGAGAGCACGTCTACTCGCCGAGGGAGAGCACGTCTACTCGCCGAGGGAGAGCACGTCTACCTCCCGCCTGAGGGAGAGCACGGGGGGGGGGGACAAAGACAGGCGGCAGCAGCTTCGGTGAACGTCACCCGGGAGGCGACCGGGGCTGTCCCGGGGCAGTCCCGGGAAGCCGGCGTCCGACACAGGGAACCGTCAGCTGCCGGACCGGGGCGAATCCCCGCGGCCACGGCAGGGGTGGGGGCTCGAAGACAGCCGGCAGCCGCTTCGGTGAACGTCACCCGGGAGGAGACTGGGGCCCTCCCGGGACCGTCCCGGGAAGACGACGTTCGGCACGAGATCCCGGCCGCGGCCGGACCGGCTCGAAGCCTCGCGGTCCCGGCAGCAGCCGGAGCCGCTCGCCGCCTCGGGCTCCCGGCCCCCTACAGATCCGGCGACTCGTTCGCGGGCGGCGGGGGGAGGCAGTGGAGGGGGTGCGGGGAGAAGCGGCAGCGGAGGCGGAGGGGGGGGGGGCTCGAAGACAGCCGTCAGCCGCTTCGGTGAACGTCACCCAGGAGGCGATCGGGGCCGTCCCGGGGCCGTCCCGGGATGCCGGCTTCCGGCACGGGGTCCCGGCCGCGGCCGGACCGGCTCGTATCCCCGCGGCTCCGGCAGGGGGGGGGGGGGCTCGAAGACAGCCGGCAGTCGCCTCGGTGAACGTCACCCGGCCGGCGACCGCGGCCGTTCCGGGGCCGTCCCGGGAAGCCTGCGACAGGCACGGGGTCCCAGCCGCGGCCGGACCGACTCGAAGCCCCGCGGCCCCGGCACGGGGGAGGCCCAAAGACTGGCGGCAGCCGCTTCGCTGAACGTCACCCGGCCGGCGACCGGGGCCGTCCCGGGGCCGTCCCGGGATGCCGGCATCCGGCACGGGGTCCCGGCCGCGGCCGGAGCGGCTCGAATCCCCGCGGTCCCGGCAGCAGCCGGAGCCGCTCGCCGTTCGGGCTCCCGGCACCCTACGGATCCGGCGACTCGTTCGCCGGCGGCGGGGGGAGGCAGTGAAGGAGGTGCGGGCAGAAGCGGCAGCGGAGGCGGAGGGGGGGGGGGGGCTCGAAGACAGCCGGCAGCCGCTTCGGAGAACGTCACCCGGCCGGCGACCGCGGCCGTTCCGGGGCCGTCACGGGAAGCCTGCGACAGGCACGGGGTCCCGGCCTCGGCCGGACCCGCACTGGGTGCCGCCGCCTCGGGCTCTCGGGACGGTATGGATCCGCCGACTCGTTCGCCGGCGGCGGGGGGAGGCAGTGGAGGGGGTGCGGGGAGAAGCGGCAGCGGAGGCGGAGGGGGGGGGGGGCTCGAAGACAGCCGGCAGCCGCTTCGGTGAACGTCACCCGGCCGGCGACCGGGGCCGTCCCGGGGCTGTCCGGGGATGCCGGCTTCCGGCACGGGGTCCCGGCCGCGGCCGGAGCGGCTCGAATCCCCGCGGTCCCGGCAGCAGCCGGAGCCGCTCGCCGTTCGGGCTCCCGGCACCCTACAGATCCGGCGACTCGTTCGCGGGCGGCGGGGGGAGGCAGTGGAGGGGGTGCGGGCAGAAGCGGCAGCGGAGGCGGAGGGGGGGGGGGCTCGAAGACAGCCGGCAGCCGCTTCGGTGAACGTCACCCGGCCGGCGACCGGGGCCGTCCCGGGGCTGTCCGGGGATGCCGGCTTCCGGCACGGGGTCCCGGCCGCGGCCGGAGCGGCTCGAATCCCCGCGGTCCCGGCAGCAGCCGGAGCCGCTCGCCGTTCGGGCTCCCGGCACCCTACAGATCCGGCGACTCGTTCGCCGGCGGCGGGGGGAGGCAGTGGAGGGGGTGCGGGGAGAAGCGGCAGCGGAGGCGGAGGGGGGGGGGGGGCTCGAAGACAGCCGGCAGCCGCTTCGGTGAACGTCACCCGGGAGGCGACCGGGACCGGCCCGGGAAGCCATCGTCCGGCCCGGGATCCCGGCCGCGGCCGGACCGGCTCGAATCCCCGCGGCCCCGGCACGGGGGAGGCCCAAAGACTGGCGGCAGCCGCTTCGCTGAACGTCACCCGGCCGGCGACCGGGGCCGTCCCGGGGCTGTCCCGGGATGCCGGCTTCCGGCACGGGGTCCCGGCCGCGGCCGGAGCGGCTCGAATCCCCGCGGTCCCGGCAGCAGCCGGAGCCGCTCGCCGTTCGGTCTCCCGGCACCCTACGGATCCGGCGACTCGTTCGCGGGCGGCGGGGGGAGGCAGTGGAGGGGGTGCGGGCAGAAGCGGCAGCGGAGGCGGAGGGGGGGGGGGGGCTCGAAGACAGCCGGCAGCCGCTTCGGTGAACGTCACCCGGCCGGCGACCGGGGCCGTCCCGGGGCTGTCCGGGGATGCCGGCTTCCGGCACGGGGTCCCGGCCGCGGCCGGACCGGCTCGAATCCCCGCGGCCCCGGCACGGGGGAGGCCCAAAGACTGGCGGCAGCCGCTTCGCTGAACGTCACCCGGCCGGCGACCGGGGCCGTCCCGGGGCCGTCCCGGGATGCCGGCTTCCGGCACGGGGTCCCGGCCGCGGCCGGAGCGGCTCGAAGCCCCGCGGCCCCGGCAGCAGCCGGAGCCGCTCGCCGTTCGGGCTCCCGGCACCCTACGGATCCGGCGACTCGTTCGCCGGCGGCGGGGGGAGGCAGTGGAGGGGGTGCGGGGAGAAGCGGCAGCGGAGGCGGAGGGGGGGCGGGGGGGACGATAGTGGCGGGGGGCGGGGGGTGCTCGAAGGCAGCCGGCAGCCGGTTCGGTGAACATTAGCCGGGGCGGGGGGGGCGACCTGTCCGTGCCCGGGGCAGCCCCGGGAAGCCGGCAGCCAGCACGGGGTCCCGGCAGCACCTGTTCCCTGCCCTGGGACTTGCCGTGCCCGGCGGCCGGTTGCCGGGTGGGGGGAGCGATGAGAGGCGGGGCGCAGCGGCCGGGGCAGCGCCGGGCCGCAGCGGGGGGCTGGGCGGGTGGGGTAGGCGTCGAGCGGCAAGCCCTCGGCTGCAGCGAATGTTCGGCGGTGCGGGGCGGGGGGGGGACGGGACGACACGTTGGGGGCGCCGAGTCCGAGCCACCCCCGGCCCCAGGGGCGGCCGGAGGGGGAGGCCGGTGCCTGGCCCTGGGAGCTGCTGGGCGCCGGATGGCCGAGGGTGCGTCAGAAGCCGCCCGAGCGGTCGAGCAGGTCCTCCAGAAAGGCCTAGGGTGGCTTCGAGGGCCCCGGGAGCAGTCGAGGGAGGCCTCCAGGCAGGTCTGGAGTGGATGGGAGGCCTTCCAAAGCAGACAAGGGAGGCTGCCAGCGGGGCCTAGGCTGGCACTGCAGCCTGTAAATGGTTGGGGGGGGGGCCTCTGGTGCGGCCTGGAGTCTCTGGGTGGCGTCCAGAGAGGTGCAAAAGATCCTCTGGTGCGGCCTGTTGTGGCGGAGAAGCCTGCAGAGCGTGCGGGGGAGGCTTCTGGTGCGGCCTGGGGTGGGTCGGAAGCCTGCAGAGCGTGCGGGAGAGGCTTCTGCTGCGGCCTGGGGTGGCTGAGAAGCCTGCAGAGCGTGCGGGAGAGGCTTCTGGTGCGGCCTGGGGTGGCTGAGAAGCCTGCAGAGCGTGCGGGAGAGGCTTCTGCTGCGGCCTGGGGTGGCTGAGAAGCCTGCAGAGCGTGCGGGGGAGGCTTCTGTTGGGGCCTGGGGTGGCTGAGAAGCCTGCAGAGCGTGCGGGGGAGGCTTCTGCTGCGGCCTGGGGTGGCTGAGAAGCCTGCAGAGCGTGCGGGAGAGGCTTCTGGTGCGGCCTGGGGTGGCTGAGAAGCCTGCAGAGCGTGCGGGGGAGGCTTCTGCTGCGGCCTGGGGTGGCTGAGAAGCCTGCAGAGCGTGCGGGGGAGGCTTCTGTTGGGGCCTGGGGTGGGTCAGAAGCCTACAGAGCGTGCGGGAGAGGCTTCTGGTGCGGCCTGGGGTGGGTCGGAAGCCTGCAGAGCGTGCGGGGGAGGCTTCTGGTGCGGCCTGGGGTGGGTCGGAAGCCTGCAGAGCGTGCGGGAGAGGCTTCTGGTGCGGCCTGGGGTGGCTGAGAAGCCTGCAGAGCGTGCGGGGGAGGCTTCTGTTGGGGCCTGGGGTGGGTCGGAAGCCTGCAGAGCGTGCGGGAGAGGCTTCTGGTGCGGCCTGGGGTGGCTGAGAAGCCTGCAGAGCGTGCGGGGGAGGCTTCTGGTGCGGCCTGGGGTGGGACGGAAGCCTGCAGAGCGTGCGGGAGAGGCTTCTGCTGCGGCCTGGGGTGGGTCGGAAGCCTGCAGAGCGTGCGGGAGAGGCTTCTGGTGCGGCCTGGGGTGGGTCGGAAGCCTGCAGAGCGTGCGGGAGAGGCTTCTGTTGGGGCCTGGGGTGGCTGAGAAGCCTGCAGAGCGTGCGGGAGAGGCTTCTGCTGCGGCCTGGGGTGGCTGAGAAGCCTGCAGAGCGTGCGGGAGAGGCTTCTGCTGCGGCCTGGGGTGGCTGAGAAGCCTGCAGAGCGTGCGGGAGAGGCTTCTGCTGCGGCCTGGGGTGGCTGAGAAGCCTGCAGAGCGTGCGGGAGAGGCTTCTGGTGCGGCCTGGGGTGGCTGAGAAGCCTGCAGAGCGTGCGGGAGAGGCTTCTGCTGCGGCCTGGGGTGGCTGAGAAGCCTGCAGAGCGTGCGGGGGAGGCTTCTGTTGGGGCCTGGGGTGGCTGAGAAGCCTGCAGAGCGTGCGGGGGAGGCTTCTGCTGCGGCCTGGGGTGGCTGAGAAGCCTGCAGAGCGTGCGGGAGAGGCTTCTGGTGCGGCCTGGGGTGGCTGAGAAGCCTGCAGAGCGTGCGGGGGAGGCTTCTGCTGCGGCCTGGGGTGGCTGAGAAGCCTGCAGAGCGTGCGGGGGAGGCTTCTGTTGGGGCCTGGGGTGGGTCAGAAGCCTACAGAGCGTGCGGGAGAGGCTTCTGGTGCGGCCTGGGGTGGGTCGGAAGCCTGCAGAGCGTGCGGGGGAGGCTTCTGGTGCGGCCTGGGGTGGGTCGGAAGCCTGCAGAGCGTGCGGGAGAGGCTTCTGGTGCGGCCTGGGGTGGCTGAGAAGCCTGCAGAGCGTGCGGGAGAGGCTTCTGTTGGGGCCTGGGGTGGGTCGGAAGCCTGCAGAGCGTGCGGGAGAGGCTTCTGTTGGGGCCTGGGGTGGCTGAGAAGCCTGCAGAGCGTGCGGGGGAGGCTTCTGCTGCGGCCTGGGGTGGCTGAGAAGCCTGCAGAGCGTGCGGGGGAGGCTTCTGCTGCGGCCTGGGGTGGCTGAGAAGCCTGCAGAGCGTGCGGGGGAGGCTTCTGGTGCGGCCTGGGGTGGCTGAGAAGCCTGCAGAGCGTGCGGGGGAGGCTTCTGGTGCGGCCTGGGGTGGGACGGAAGCCTGCAGAGCGTGCGGGAGAGGCTTCTGCTGCGGCCTGGGGTGGGTCGGAAGCCTGCAGAGCGTGCGGGAGAGGCTTCTGGTGCGGCCTGGGGTGGGTCGGAAGCCTGCAGAGCGTGCGGGAGAGGCTTCTGCTGCGGCCTGGGGTGGCTGAGAAGCCTGCAGAGCGTGCGGGAGAGGCTTCTGCTGCGGCCTGGGGTGG
>NW_027142569.1:207500-210000 GCF_026170545.1 Melanerpes formicivorus | reverse complement strand
GCGAGAGCGAGGAAGAACGAGGGGAACGGGAACCCCCGCCGCCCACGGCAGACGCGCGCGCGGACGCGGCAGCACGGCACGGTACCCCCGCGGTACCCACCCGCAGACAGCCGCGCCCGCGCGGGAGTGCCGGGGGGGGCGAGGCCCGCGCCTCCTCCCCCAACCGGGCTCTCGTCTCCCCCAACGCCCCACCGGGCGTCGCTGGACCAACGGGGAACCCCTGCCGGCGAAGCCCCGGCGGGACGAACTCCGCGAGAGCGGGCGCTCCGGGAGCGGGGAGCTACGGAGCGCTCCCCGAGTCTGCACTTAGGGGGACGAAGGCCCCTCCCCGCCCGGGGGAGAGCCTGCGAGGCGACCCCAGCCGCGCCGCTCGGCGGGCACCGAGGCGGCGATTGATCGTCAAGCGACGCTCAGACAGGCGTAGCCCCGGGAGGAACCCGGGGCCGCAAGTGCGTTCGAAGTGTCGATGATCAATGTGTCCTGCAATTCACATTAATTCTCGCAGCTAGCTGCGTTCTTCATCGACGCACGAGCCGAGTGATCCACCGCTAAGAGTTGTCTGGCTTTTCGGCACCGCCCCGCCAGCGCGGAGGGGCCGGGACCGCTCGCAAAGGAGCGGCCCCTCGGAGAGCGCGGCACGGCGGCCGCTCGCCTCACATTGACCGTACAAGCACAGGAGAGGGGGGGAAAAATAAAACGAAACCCCGAAGCGGCAAAAGCAAGGGGCGGGGAGCCCGCGCTCCCGGCTTTTTTCCCTCCCCCGAGGAGGGAAAAACGCACCTTGCGGCGCTTCGGGGCCGGACCAGGCGCCCGGGCTCGCTCCGACCTCGGCGCGGAGGAGGCCCGCCGCGCGCCGCCGGGAACGTGCCCCGAACCCGGCCTCGCCTCGCGTGCACGGGGACATAAAACCCCCTTCGCTTCCCCACCCAACGGCGGGGGGGGGGTGTGTCTCTCGCTGGCCGCCCCGTGCCGTCGCGGAGACGCCACGAAGCGAGGCAGCGGAGACCCCCCCCCCCCCGCCCCGGGGAGCGAGGGGGGCCGGGCGCACAACCCCGCCGGAGGAGAGCGCGCGCGCGCGCCTCCGCACCGGCCCCTCCAACGCCGCCACCGCTGCGGCCCATCCCGGACTTTCTTTTCCCCCGCTTTGGCCCCGGGGCCGAGCCCCGGCCGGCTCGCGCCCTCGGGCGGCTTCCTCTCGCCACCGAACCCCCCCCCGCCGCGGGGGACGGAAAACGGCTTGCGAGACGGAAAGCCCGAGCCCACGTGGGACGCCGCCGCGGCGACCCGCCGGCCCTCGCCGGGTGGCGCACCCGCCGACCGACAAACCCCAGCGGCACGAGCCCCTTCCATCCTCCCCCGGCGCCACCGCGCCGCCGGCTTCGCTCGCTCGACCCCTTCCGTGGCCCCGCGGCCAGGCGGACAGCGGACGGCGCTGAGCCGGGGGGCGGGCCCCCGCTCTCCCCGTTTCCACGCGGAGACCGGGGGTGGGACGCCCCCGGCTGCCCGCCCGTCCCCCACCCGGCACGCGCCGGGAAGGCGAACGGGGAAGCCCGCGGGCAGGGCCCGGGACCGGGACAGCCGCAGCCGGTGGCAGGGTGCCCTCCGGCGAGGGACCGGAGCCGGAGACGCCGAGCGACGCCCGCCGCCGCTCGGACGCGGTCACGCCACCCGAAACCGGCCCCGGACGGGGGGGAACCGGCAGCGCGAGACCGCCGAGGGCGCCAGCTCGCCGGGGCCCCGCTCTGGGGCCTGGGCAAAGGGACCGGGAGGTCCGCAGCGGCCCGCGCCGCAAGAGGCGCCGCCGCCGAGCCGCGGCAACGCGCCCGCACAAAACCCCCGGCGGGGGCGAAGCGCCCTGGGCCAGCCCCCACCGCGGGGGCTCGCCGCCCCGGCCCGCGAGAAGCCCGCGCTTCAACGCGCCGCCGGGGACGCCCGTGGCGAGGCGAGGCGCGGGCCGGACCACGGCCGACCTCGCGCGGTGGGCTCTCTCCGGCCGAGCGCTCGGACCGCAGAGAGGGGGGGGGCAGCAGAGTCCCCTCCCCGGCCCGGCGGGCCCCCGGAGGACGACGAGCGCGACGACGGCGGACCTAGCCAGAGGCATTGCGGGGGCAACCCCCGCCCCTCTGAAGGCACCCGCCCGCCCCCGCGCTCGCCCCCGCATCCGGGGGTGGCGCGCCGAGCCGCCCGGGTCTTTAAACCGCCGCCCGGCTTCCTCCGCGGTAGGGCAAGGCCGCGGACGAAGGCGCGGAACGCTAGGTACCTGACCCTGGGGTGAGGGAAACCAGACTTAAGGCCCCGCGGGGGTGCCTCCCCCCACTGCCGCCGTCGGGGGGGAGCGTCCGCCCGCGGGGGCCGCGCCCGACGTCCGCCGCCACCACCGCGCCCCTGGCCTGGCCCGAGGCCCGGGGTTTCCCTCAGTCAGCCGGCGCTGCGCTCGGGGAGGAGGGACGCGGCTGGGGACGCCCATGCCGCGCGCTCGCCGCGCGGCGAGCGCCCGGCT
>NW_027142569.1:195000-202500 GCF_026170545.1 Melanerpes formicivorus | reverse complement strand
GGAGAGCACGTCTACTCGCCGAGGGAGAGCACGTCTACTCGCCGAGGGAGAGCACGTCTACTCGCCGAGGGAGAGCACGTCTACCTCCCGCCTGAGGGAGAGCACGGGGGGGGGGGACAAAGACAGGCGGCAGCAGCTTCGGTGAACGTCACCCGGGAGGCGACCGGGGCTGTCCCGGGGCAGTCCCGGGAAGCCGGCGTCCGACACAGGGAACCGTCAGCTGCCGGACCGGGGCGAATCCCCGCGGCCACGGCAGGGGTGGGGGCTCGAAGACAGCCGGCAGCCGCTTCGGTGAACGTCACCCGGGAGGAGACTGGGGCCCTCCCGGGACCGTCCCGGGAAGACGACGTTCGGCACGAGATCCCGGCCGCGGCCGGACCGGCTCGAAGCCTCGCGGTCCCGGCAGCAGCCGGAGCCGCTCGCCGCCTCGGGCTCCCGGCCCCCTACAGATCCGGCGACTCGTTCGCGGGCGGCGGGGGGAGGCAGTGGAGGGGGTGCGGGGAGAAGCGGCAGCGGAGGCGGAGGGGGGGGGGGCTCGAAGACAGCCGTCAGCCGCTTCGGTGAACGTCACCCAGGAGGCGATCGGGGCCGTCCCGGGGCCGTCCCGGGATGCCGGCTTCCGGCACGGGGTCCCGGCCGCGGCCGGACCGGCTCGTATCCCCGCGGCTCCGGCAGGGGGGGGGGGGCTCGAAGACAGCCGGCAGTCGCCTCGGTGAACGTCACCCGGCCGGCGACCGCGGCCGTTCCGGGGCCGTCCCGGGAAGCCTGCGACAGGCACGGGGTCCCAGCCGCGGCCGGACCGACTCGAAGCCCCGCGGCCCCGGCACGGGGGAGGCCCAAAGACTGGCGGCAGCCGCTTCGCTGAACGTCACCCGGCCGGCGACCGGGGCCGTCCCGGGGCCGTCCCGGGATGCCGGCATCCGGCACGGGGTCCCGGCCGCGGCCGGAGCGGCTCGAATCCCCGCGGTCCCGGCAGCAGCCGGAGCCGCTCGCCGTTCGGGCTCCCGGCACCCTACGGATCCGGCGACTCGTTCGCCGGCGGCGGGGGGAGGCAGTGAAGGAGGTGCGGGCAGAAGCGGCAGCGGAGGCGGAGGGGGGGGGGGGGCTCGAAGACAGCCGTCAGCCGCTTCGGAGAACGTCACCCGGCCGGCGACCGCGGCCGTTCCGGGGCCGTCCCGGGAAGCCTGCGACAGGCACGGGGTCCCGGCCTCGGCCGGACCCGCACTGGGTGCCGCCGCCTCGGGCTCTCGGGACGGTATGGATCCGCCGACTCGTTCGCCGGCGGCGGGGGGAGGCAGTGGAGGGGGTGCGGGGAGAAGCGGCAGCGGAGGCGGAGGGGGGGGGGGGCTCGAAGACAGCCGGCAGCCGCTTCGGTGAACGTCACCCGGCCGGCGACCGGGGCCGTCCCGGGGCTGTCCGGGGATGCCGGCTTCCGGCACGGGGGTCCCGGCCGCGGCCGGAGCGGCTCGAATCCCCGCGGTCCCGGCAGCAGCCGGAGCCGCTCGCCGTTCGGGCTCCCGGCACCCTACAGATCCGGCGACTCGTTCGCGGGCGGCGGGGGGAGGCAGTGGAGGGGGTGCGGGCAGAAGCGGCCGCGGAGGCGGAGGGGGGGGGGGGGCTCGAAGACAGCCGTCAGCCGCTTCGGTGAACGTCACCCGGGAGGCGACCGGGACCGGCCCGGGAAGCCATCGTCCGGCCCCGGATCCCGGCCGCGGCCGGACCGGCTCGAAGCCCCGCGGCCCCGGCACGGGGGAGGCCCAAAGACTGGCGGCAGCCGCTTCGCTGAACGTCACCCGGCCGGCGACCGGGGCCGTCCCGGGGCCGTCCCGGGATGCCGGCTTCCGGCACGGGGTCCCGGCCGCGGCCGGAGCGGCTCGAATCCCCGCGGTCCCGGCAGCAGCCGGAGCCGCTCGCCGTTCGGGCTCCCGGCACCCTACGGATCCGCCGACTCGTTCGCGGGCGGCGGGGGGAGGCAGTGGAGGGGGTGCGGGCAGAAGCGGCAGCGGAGGCGGAGGGGGGGGGGGCTCGAAGACAGCTGGCAGCCGCTTCGGTGAACGTCACCCGGCCGGCGACCGGGGCCGTCCCGGGGCTGTCCGGGGATGCCGGCTTCCGGCACGGGGTCCCGGCCGCGGCCGGAGCGGCTCGAATCCCCGCGGTCCCGGCAGCAGCCGGAGCCGCTCGCCGTTCGGGCTCCCGGCACCCTACAGATCCGGCGACTCGTTCGCCGGCGGCGGGGGGAGGCAGTGGAGGGGGTGCGGGGAGAAGCGGCAGCGGAGGCGGAGGGGGGGGGGGGGCTCGAAGACAGCCGGCAGCCGCTTCGGTGAACGTCACCCGGGAGGCGACCGGGACCGGCCCGGGAAGCCATCGTCCGGCCCGGGATCCCGGCCGCGGCCGGACCGGCTCGAATCCCCGCGGCCCCGGCACGGGGGAGGCCCAAAGACTGGCGGCAGCCGCTTCGCTGAACGTCACCCGGCCGGCGACCGGGGCCGTCCCGGGGCCGTCCCGGGATGCCGGCTTCCGGCACGGGGTCCCGGCCGCGGCCGGAGCGGCTCGAAGCCCCGCGGTCCCGGCAGCAGCCGGAGCCGCTCGCCGTTCGGGCTCCCGGCACCCTACGGATCCGGCGACTCGTTCGCCGGCGGCGGGGGGAGGCAGTGGAGGGGGTGCGGGCAGAAGCGGCAGCGGAGGCGGAGGGGGGGGGGGGCTCGAAGACAGCCGGCAGACGCTTCGGTGAACGTCACCCGGCCGGCGACCGGGGCCGTCCCGGGGCTGTCCCGGGATGCCGGCTTCCGGCACGGGGTCCCGGCCGCGGCCGGAGCGGCTCGAATCCCCGCGGTCCCGGCAGCAGCCGGAGCCGCTCGCCGTTCGGGCTCCCGGCACCCTACGGATCCGGCGACTCGTTCGCGGGCGGCGGGGGGAGGCAGTGGAGGGGGTGCGGGCAGAAGCGGCAGCGGAGGCGGAGGGGGGGGGGGGGCTCGAAGACAGCCGGCAGCCGCTTCGGTGAACGTCACCCGGCCGGCGACCGGGGCCGTCCCGGGGCTGTCCGGGGATGCCGGCTTCCGGCACGGGGTCCCGGCCGCGGCCGGACCGGCTCGAATCCCCGCGGCCCCGGCACGGGGGAGGCCCAAAGACTGGCGGCAGCCGCTTCGCTGAACGTCACCCGGCCGGCGACCGGGGCCGTCCCGGGGCCGTCCCGGGATGCCGGCTTCCGGCACGGGGTCCCGGCCGCGGCCGGAGCGGCTCGAAGCCCCGCGGCCCCGGCAGCAGCCGGAGCCGCTCGCCGTTCGGGCTCCCGGCACCCTACGGATCCGGCGACTCGTTCGCCGGCGGCGGGGGGAGGCAGTGGAGGGGGTGCGGGGAGAAGCGGCAGCGGAGGCGGAGGGGGGGCGGGGGGGGACGATAGTGGCGGGGGGCGGGGGGTGCTCGAAGGCAGCCGGCAGCCGGTTCGGTGAACATTAGCCGGGGCGGGGGGGCGACCTGTCCGTGCCCGGGGCAGCCCCGGGAAGCCGGCAGCCAGCACGGGGTCCCGGCAGCACCTGTTCCCTGCCCTGGGACTTGCCGTGCCCGGCGGCCGGTTGCCGGGTGGGGGGAGCGATGAGAGGCGGGGCGCAGCGGCCGGGGCAGCGCCGGGCCGCAGCGGGGGGCTGGGCGGGTGGGGTAGGCGTCGAGCGGCAAGCCCTCGGCTGCAGCGAATGTTCGGCGGTGCGGGGCGGGGGGGGGACGGGACGACACGTTGGGGGCGCCGAGTCCGAGCCACCCCCGGCCCCAGGGGCGGCCGGAGGGGGAGGCCGGTGCCTGGCCCTGGGAGCTGCTGGGCGCCGGATGGCCGAGGGTGCGTCAGAAGCCGCCCGAGCGGTCGAGCAGGTCCTCCAGAAAGGCCTAGGGTGGCTTCGAGGGCCCCGGGAGCAGTCGAGGGAGGCCTCCAGGCAGGTCTGGAGTGGATGGGAGGCCTTCCAAAGCAGACAAGGGAGGCTGCCAGCGGGGCCTAGGCTGGCACTGCAGCCTGTAAATGGTTGGGGGGGGGGGCCTCTGGTGCGGCCTGGAGTCTCTGGGTGGCGTCCAGAGAGGTGCAAAAGATCCTCTGGTGCGGCCTGTGGTGGCGGAGAAGCCTGCAGAGCGTGCGGGGGAGGCTTCTGGTGCGGCCTGGGGTGGGTCGGAAGCCTGCAGAGCGTGCGGGAGAGGCTTCTGCTGCGGCCTGGGGTGGCTGAGAAGCCTGCAGAGCGTGCGGGAGAGGCTTCTGGTGCGGCCTGGGGTGGCTGAGAAGCCTGCAGAGCGTGCGGGAGAGGCTTCTGCTGCGGCCTGGGGTGGCTGAGAAGCCTGCAGAGCGTGCGGGGGGAGGCTTCTGTTGGGGCCTGGGGTGGCTGAGAAGCCTGCAGAGCGTGCGGGGGAGGCTTCTGCTGCGGCCTGGGGTGGCTGAGAAGCCTGCAGAGCGTGCGGGAGAGGCTTCTGGTGCGGCCTGGGGTGGCTGAGAAGCCTGCAGAGCGTGCGGGGGAGGCTTCTGCTGCGGCCTGGGGTGGCTGAGAAGCCTGCAGAGCGTGCGGGGGAGGCTTCTGTTGGGGCCTGGGGTGGGTCAGAAGCCTACAGAGCGTGCGGGAGAGGCTTCTGGTGCGGCCTGGGGTGGGTCGGAAGCCTGCAGAGCGTGCGGGGGAGGCTTCTGGTGCGGCCTGGGGTGGGTCGGAAGCCTGCAGAGCGTGCGGGAGAGGCTTCTGCTGCGGCCTGGGGTGGCTGAGAAGCCTGCAGAGCGTGCGGGGGAGGCTTCTGTTGGGGCCTGGGGTGGGTCGGAAGCCTGCAGAGCGTGCGGGAGAGGCTTCTGGTGCGGCCTGGGGTGGCTGAGAAGCCTGCAGAGCGTGCGGGGGAGGCTTCTGGTGCGGCCTGGGGTGGGACGGAAGCCTGCAGAGCGTGCGGGAGAGGCTTCTGGTGCGGCCTGGGGTGGGTCGGAAGCCTGCAGAGCGTGCGGGGAGAGGCTTCTGGTGCGGCCTGGGGTGGGTCGGAAGCCTGCAGAGCGTGCGGGAGAGGCTTCTGTTGGGGCCTGGGGTGGCTGAGAAGCCTGCAGAGCGTGCGGGAGAGGCTTCTGCTGCGGCCTGGGGTGGCTGAGAAGCCTGCAGAGCGTGCGGGAGAGGCTTCTGCTGCGGCCTGGGGTGGCTGAGAAGCCTGCAGAGCGTGCGGGGAGAGGCTTCTGCTGCGGCCTGGGGTGGCTGAGAAGCCTGCAGAGCGTGCGGGAGAGGCTTCTGGTGCGGCCTGGGGTGGCTGAGAAGCCTGCAGAGCGTGCGGGAGAGGCTTCTGCTGCGGCCTGGGGTGGCTGAGAAGCCTGCAGAGCGTGCGGGGGAGGCTTCTGTTGGGGCCTGGGGTGGCTGAGAAGCCTGCAGAGCGTGCGGGGGAGGCTTCTGCTGCGGCCTGGGGTGGCTGAGAAGCCTGCAGAGCGTGCGGGAGAGGCTTCTGGTGCGGCCTGGGGTGGCTGAGAAGCCTGCAGAGCGTGCGGGGGAGGCTTCTGCTGCGGCCTGGGGTGGCTGAGAAGCCTGCAGAGCGTGCGGGGGAGGCTTCTGTTGGGGCCTGGGGTGGGTCAGAAGCCTACAGAGCGTGCGGGAGAGGCTTCTGGTGCGGCCTGGGGTGGGTCGGAAGCCTGCAGAGCGTGCGGGGGAGGCTTCTGGTGCGGCCTGGGGTGGGTCGGAAGCCTGCAGAGCGTGCGGGAGAGGCTTCTGGTGCGGCCTGGGGTGGCTGAGAAGCCTGCAGAGCGTGCGGGAGAGGCTTCTGTTGGGGCCTGGGGTGGGTCGGAAGCCTGCAGAGCGTGCGGGAGAGGCTTCTGTTGGGGCCTGGGGTGGCTGAGAAGCCTGCAGAGCGTGCGGGGGAGGCTTCTGCTGCGGCCTGGGGTGGCTGAGAAGCCTGCAGAGCGTGCGGGGGAGGCTTCTGCTGCGGCCTGGGGTGGCTGAGAAGCCTGCAGAGCGTGCGGGGGAGGCTTCTGGTGCGGCCTGGGGTGGCTGAGAAGCCTGCAGAGCGTGCGGGGGAGGCTTCTGGTGCGGCCTGGGGTGGGACGGAAGCCTGCAGAGCGTGCGGGAGAGGCTTCTGCTGCGGCCTGGGGTGGGTCGGAAGCCTGCAGAGCGTGCGGGAGAGGCTTCTGGTGCGGCCTGGGGTGGGTCGGAAGCCTGCAGAGCGTGCGGGAGAGGCTTCTGCTGCGGCCTGGGGTGGCTGAGAAGCCTGCAGAGCGTGCGGGAGAGGCTTCTGCTGCGGCCTGGGGTGGCTGAGAAGCCTGCAGAGCGTGCGGGAGAGGCTTCTGCTGCGGCCTGGGGTGGCTGAGAAGCCTGCAGAGCGTGCGGAAGAGGCTTCTGCTGCGGCCTGGGGTGGCTGAGAAGCCTGCAGAGCGTGCGGGAGAGGCTTCTGCTGCGGCCTGGGGTGGCTGAGAAGCCTGCAGAGCGTGCGGGAGAGGCTTCTGCTGCGGCCTGGGGTGGCTGAGAAGCCTGCAGGGCGTGCGGGAGAGGCTTCTGCTGCGGCCTGGGGTGGGTCGGAAGCCTGCAGAGCGTGCGGGGGAGGCTTCTGGTGCGGCCTGGGGTGGCTGAGAAGCCTGCAGAGCGTGCGGGGGAGGCTTCTGGTGCGGCCTGGGGTGGCTGAGAAGCCTGCAGAGCGTGCGGGAGAGGCTTCTGCTGCGGCCTGGGGTGGCTGAGAAGCCTGCAGAGCGTGCGGGGGAGGCTTCTGGTGCGGCCTGGGGTGGCTGAGAAGCCTGAAGAGCGTGCGGGAGAGGCTTCTGGTGCGGCCTGGGGTGGCTGAGAAGCCTGCAGAGCGTGCGGGGGAGGCTTCTGGTGCGGCCTGGGGTGGCTGAGAAGCCTGCAGAGCGTGCGGGAGAGGCTTCTGGTGCGGCCTGGGGTGGCTGAGAAGCCTGCAGAGCGTGCGGGAGAGGCTTCTGCTGCGGCCTGGGGTGGCTGAGAAGCCTGCAGAGCGTGCGGGAGAGGCTTCTGCTGCGGCCTGGGGTGGCTGAGAAGCCTGCAGAGCTTGCGGGGGAGGCTTCTGGTGCGGCCTGGGGTGGGTCGGAAGCCTGCAGAGCATGCGGGGGAGGCTTCTGCTGCGGCCTGGGGTCTCTGGGTGGCCTCTAGAGAGGTGCAAAATACCCTCTGGGTTGGGCTGGGGTGGCTCTTGGACCCCTGCCACACAGTGGAGGGAGGCCTCCGGCCCGCCACCTGTGTCCCTGTGTGCCTGAGTGCCTGTGTCCCTGTGTCCCTGTGTCCCTGAGTGCCTGAGTGCCTGTGTCCCTGTGTCCCTGTCTGTGTACCTGTGTGCGAGAGTGTCCGGCACGCCACCCAGCGGCGGCGGGCAAGCAGGTAGGCGGGTGGGCGGGCCGGCGAGGGCCAGTGTGAGTTTGGGGGGTGGGAGGGGAGGCGGCAGCTGGAAGCGTCAGAGGAGGGGGCGTGGCTCCGGCTGGCCCCGGGAGCAGGTTCCCGGGACCGGGACCGGCTGGACCCGGCGGGTGGTTGATCCCGGGGCGGGGGGCAGAGGCGGCGGGAAGCGGCAGCTGCG
>NW_027142569.1:170000-180000 GCF_026170545.1 Melanerpes formicivorus | reverse complement strand
CAACCAGCCGACCTCCGCCCAGCGGCAGGTCGCAGAAATCACGCCGGCTTGTACGATGACGTAGGCGGAGGCAGAGCGCAACAGCGACCCCTTGGCGACAAGCGCGATCTCCGCGGAGAGCACGTCTACTCGCCGAGGGAGAGCACGTCTACTCGCCGAGGGAGAGCACGTCTACTCGCCCAGGGAGAGCACGTCTACTCGCCGAGGGAGAGCACGTCTACTCGCCGAGGGAGAGCACGTCTACTCGCCGAGGGAGAGCACGTCTACTCGCCGAGGGAGAGCACGTCTACTCGCCGAGGGAGAGCACGTCTACTCGCCGAGGGAGAGCACGTCTACTCGCCCAGGGAGAGCACGTCTACTCGCCCAGGGAGAGCACGTCTACTCGCCCAGGGAGAGCACGTCTACTCGCCGAGGGAGAGCACGTCTACTCGCCCAGGGAGAGCACGTCTACTCGCCGAGGGAGAGCACGTCTACTCGCCGAGGGAGAGCACGTCTACTCGCCGAGGGAGAGCACGTCTACTCGCCGAGGGAGAGCACGTCTACTCGCCGAGGGAGAGCACGTCTACCTCCCGCCTGAGGGAGAGCACGGGGGGGGGGGACAAAGACAGGCGGCAGCAGCTTCGGTGAACGTCACCCGGGAGGCGACCGGGGCTGTCCCGGGGCAGTCCCGGGAAGCCGGCGTCCGACACAGGGAACCGTCAGCTGCCGGACCGGGGCGAATCCCCGCGGCCACGGCAGGGGTGGGGGCTCGAAGACAGCCGGCAGCCGCTTCGGTGAACGTCACCCGGGAGGAGACTGGGGCCCTCCCGGGACCGTCCCGGGAAGACGACGTTCGGCACGAGATCCCGGCCGCGGCCGGACCGGCTCGAAGCCTCGCGGTCCCGGCAGCAGCCGGAGCCGCTCGCCGCCTCGGGCTCCCGGCCCCCTACAGATCCGGCGACTCGTTCGCGGGGCGGCGGGGGGAGGCAGTGGAGGGGGGTGCGGGGAGAAGCGGCAGCGGAGGCGGAGGGGGGGGGGGGCTCGAAGACAGCCGTCAGCCGCTTCGGTGAACGTCACCCAGGAGGCGATCGGGGCCGTCCCGGGGCCGTCCCGGGATGCCGGCTTCCGGCACGGGGGTCCCGGCCGCGGCCGGACCGGCTCGTATCCCCGCGGCTCCGGCAGGGGGGGGGGGGGGGCTCGAAGACAGCCGGCAGTCGCCTCGGTGAACGTCACCCGGCCGGCGACCGCGGCCGTTCCGGGGCCGTCCCGGGAAGCCTGCGACAGGCACGGGGTCCCAGCCGCGGCCGGACCGACTCGAAGCCCCGCGGCCCCGGCACGGGGGAGGCCCAAAGACTGGCGGCAGCCGCTTCGCTGAACGTCACCCGGCCGGCGACCGGGGCCGTCCCGGGGCCGTCCCGGGATGCCGGCATCCGGCACGGGGTCCCGGCCGCGGCCGGAGCGGCTCGAATCCCCGCGGTCCCGGCAGCAGCCGGAGCCGCTCGCCGTTCGGGCTCCCGGCACCCTACGGATCCGGCGACTCGTTCGCCGGCGGCGGGGGGAGGCAGTGAAGGAGGTGCGGGCAGAAGCGGCAGCGGAGGCGGAGGGGGGGGGGGGGCTCGAAGACAGCCGGCAGCCGCTTCGGAGAACGTCACCCGGCCGGCGACCGCGGCCGTTCCGGGGCCGTCCCGGGAAGCCTGCGACAGGCACGGGGTCCCGGCCTCGGCCGGACCCGCACTGGGTGCCGCCGCCTCGGGCTCTCGGGACGGTATGGATCCGCCGACTCGTTCGCCGGCGGCGGGGGGAGGCAGTGGAGGGGGTGCGGGGAGAAGCGGCAGCGGAGGCGGAGGGGGGGGGGGGCTCGAAGACAGCCGGCAGCCGCTTCGGTGAACGTCACCCGGCCGGCGACCGGGGCCGTCCCGGGGCTGTCCGGGGATGCCGGCTTCCGGCACGGGGTCCCGGCCGCGGCCGGGAGCGGCTCGAATCCCCGCGGTCCCGGCAGCAGCCGGAGCCGCTCGCCGTTCGGGCTCCCGGCACCCTACAGATCCGGCGACTCGTTCGCGGGCGGCGGGGGGGAGGCAGTGGAGGGGGTGCGGGCAGAAGCGGCCGCGGAGGCGGAGGGGGGGGGGGGGGCTCGAAGACAGCCGTCAGCCGCTTCGGTGAACGTCACCCGGGAGGCGACCGGGACCGGCCCGGGAAGCCATCGTCCGGCCCCGGATCCCGGCCGCGGCCGGACCGGCTCGAAGCCCCGCGGCCCCCGGCACGGGGGAGGCCCAAAGACTGGCGGCAGCCGCTTCGCTGAACGTCACCCGGCCGGCGACCGGGGCCGTCCCGGGGCCGTCCCGGGATGCCGGCTTCCGGCACGGGGTCCCGGCCGCGGCCGGAGCGGCTCGAATCCCCGCGGTCCCGGCAGCAGCCGGAGCCGCTCGCCGTTCGGGCTCCCGGCACCCTACGGATCCGCCGACTCGTTCGCGGGCGGCGGGGGGAGGCAGTGGAGGGGGTGCGGGCAGAAGCGGCAGCGGAGGCGGAGGGGGGGGGGGCTCGAAGACAGCCGGCAGCCGCTTCGGTGAACGTCACCCGGCCGGCGACCGGGGCCGTCCCGGGGCTGTCCGGGGATGCCGGCTTCCGGCACGAGGTCCCGGCCGCGGCCGGAGCGGCTCGAATCCCCGCGGTCCCGGCAGCAGCCGGAGCCGCTCGCCGTTCGGGCTCCCGGCACCCTACAGATCCGGCGACTCGTTCGCCGGCGGCGGGGGGAGGCAGTGGAGGGGGTGCGGGGGAGAAGCGGCAGCGGAGGCGGAGGGGGGGGGGGGGCTCGAAGACAGCCGGCAGCCGCTTCGGTGAACGTCACCCGGGAGGCGACCGGGACCGGCCCGGGAAGCCATCGTCCGGCCCGGGATCCCGGCCGCGGCCGGACCGGCTCGAATCCCCGCGGCCCCGGCACGGGGGAGGCCCAAAGACTGGCGGCAGCCGCTTCGCTGAACGTCACCCGGCCGGCGACCGGGGCCGTCCCGGGGCCGTCCCGGGATGCCGGCTTCCGGCACGGGGTCCCGGCCGCGGCCGGAGCGGCTCGAAGCCCCGCGGTCCCGGCAGCAGCCGGAGCCGCTCGCCGTTCGGGCTCCCGGCACCCTACGGATCCGGCGACTCGTTCGCCGGCGGCGGGGGGAGGCAGTGGAGGGGGTGCGGGCAGAAGCGGCAGCGGAGGCGGAGGGGGGGGGGGGCTCGAAGACAGCCGGCAGACGCTTCGGTGAACGTCACCCGGCCGGCGACCGGGGCCGTCCCGGGGCTGTCCCGGGATGCCGGCTTCCGGCACGGGGTCCCGGCCGCGGCCGGAGCGGCTCGAATCCCCGCGGTCCCGGCAGCAGCCGGAGCCGCTCGCCGTTCGGGCTCCCGGCACCCTACGGATCCGGCGACTCGTTCGCGGGCGGCGGGGGGAGGCAGTGGAGGGGGTGCGGGCAGAAGCGGCAGCGGAGGCGGAGGGGGGGGGGGGGCTCGAAGACAGCCGGCAGCCGCTTCGGTGAACGTCACCCGGCCGGCGACCGGGGCCGTCCCGGGGCTGTCCGGGGATGCCGGCTTCCGGCACGGGGTCCCGGCCGCGGCCGGACCGGCTCGAATCCCCGCGGCCCCGGCACGGGGGAGGCCCAAAGACTGGCGGCAGCCGCTTCGCTGAACGTCACCCCGGCCGGCGACCGGGGCCGTCCCGGGGCCGTCCCGGGATGCCGGCTTCCGGCACGGGGGTCCCGGCCGCGGCCGGAGCGGCTCGAAGCCCCGCGGCCCCGGCAGCAGCCGGAGCCGCTCGCCGTTCGGGCTCCCGGCACCCTACGGATCCGGCGACTCGTTCGCCGGCGGCGGGGGGAGGCAGTGGAGGGGGTGCGGGGAGAAGCGGCAGCGGAGGCGGAGGGGGGGCGGGGGGGACGATAGTGGCGGGGGGCGGGGGGTGCTCGAAGGCAGCCGGCAGCCGGTTCGGTGAACATTAGCCGGGGCGGGGGGGGCGACCTGTCCGTGCCCGGGGCAGCCCCGGGAAGCCGGCAGCCAGCACGGGGTCCCGGCAGCACCTGTTCCCTGCCCTGGGACTTGCCGTGCCCGGCGGCCGGTTGCCGGGTGGGGGGAGCGATGAGAGGCGGGGCGCAGCGGCCGGGGGCAGCGCCGGGCCGCAGCGGGGGGCTGGGCGGGTGGGGTAGGCGTCGAGCGGCAAGCCCTCGGCTGCAGCGAATGTTCGGCGGTGCGGGGCGGGGGGGGACGGGACGACACGTTGGGGGCGCCGAGTCCGAGCCACCCCCGGCCCCAGGGGCGGCCGGAGGGGGAGGCCGGTGCCTGGCCCTGGGAGCTGCTGGGCGCCGGATGGCCGAGGGTGCGTCAGAAGCCGCCCGAGCGGTCGAGCAGGTCCTCCAGAAAGGCCTAGGGTGGCTTCGAGGGCCCCGGGAGCAGTCGAGGGAGGCCTCCAGGCAGGTCTGGAGTGGATGGGAGGCCTTCCAAAGCAGACAAGGGAGGCTGCCAGCGGGGCCTAGGCTGGCACTGCAGCCTGTAAATGGTTGGGGGGGGGGGCCTCTGGTGCGGCCTGGAGTCTCTGGGTGGCGTCCAGAGAGGTGCAAAAGATCCTCTGGTGCGGCCTGTGGTGGCGGAGAAGCCTGCAGAGCGTGCGGGGGAGGCTTCTGGTGCGGCCTGGGGTGGGTCGGAAGCCTGCAGAGCGTGCGGGAGAGGCTTCTGCTGCGGCCTGGGGTGGCTGAGAAGCCTGCAGAGCGTGCGGGAGAGGCTTCTGGTGCGGCCTGGGGTGGCTGAGAAGCCTGCAGAGCGTGCGGGGAGAGGCTTCTGCTGCGGCCTGGGGTGGCTGAGAAGCCTGCAGAGCGTGCGGGGGAGGCTTCTGTTGGGGCCTGGGGTGGCTGAGAAGCCTGCAGAGCGTGCGGGGGAGGCTTCTGCTGCGGCCTGGGGTGGCTGAGAAGCCTGCAGAGCGTGCGGGGAGAGGCTTCTGGTGCGGCCTGGGGTGGCTGAGAAGCCTGCAGAGCGTGCGGGGGAGGCTTCTGCTGCGGCCTGGGGTGGCTGAGAAGCCTGCAGAGCGTGCGGGGGGAGGCTTCTGTTGGGGCCTGGGGTGGGTCAGAAGCCTACAGAGCGTGCGGGAGAGGCTTCTGGTGCGGCCTGGGGTGGGTCGGAAGCCTGCAGAGCGTGCGGGGGAGGCTTCTGGTGCGGCCTGGGGTGGGTCGGAAGCCTGCAGAGCGTGCGGGAGAGGCTTCTGGTGCGGCCTGGGGTGGCTGAGAAGCCTGCAGAGCGTGCGGGGGAGGCTTCTGTTGGGGCCTGGGGTGGGTCGGAAGCCTGCAGAGCGTGCGGGGAGAGGCTTCTGGTGCGGCCTGGGGTGGCTGAGAAGCCTGCAGAGCGTGCGGGGGAGGCTTCTGGTGCGGCCTGGGGTGGGACGGAAGCCTGCAGAGCGTGCGGGAGAGGCTTCTGGTGCGGCCTGGGGTGGGTCGGAAGCCTGCAGAGCGTGCGGGAGAGGCTTCTGGTGCGGCCTGGGGTGGGTCGGAAGCCTGCAGAGCGTGCGGGAGAGGCTTCTGTTGGGGCCTGGGGTGGCTGAGAAGCCTGCAGAGCGTGCGGGAGAGGCTTCTGCTGGCTGAGAAGCCTGCAGAGCGTGCGGGAGAGGCTTCTGCTGCGGCCTGGGGTGGCTGAGAAGCCTGCAGAGCGTGCGGGAGAGGCTTCTGCTGCGGCCTGGGGTGGCTGAGAAGCCTGCAGAGCGTGCGGGAGAGGCTTCTGCTGCGGCCTGGGGTGGCTGAGAAGCCTGCAGAGCGTGCGGGAGAGGCTTCTGGTGCGGCCTGGGGTGGCTGAGAAGCCTGCAGAGCGTGCGGGGAGAGGCTTCTGCTGCGGCCTGGGGTGGCTGAGAAGCCTGCAGAGCGTGCGGGGGAGGCTTCTGTTGGGGCCTGGGGTGGCTGAGAAGCCTGCAGAGCGTGCGGGGGGAGGCTTCTGCTGCGGCCTGGGGTGGCTGAGAAGCCTGCAGAGCGTGCGGGAGAGGCTTCTGGTGCGGCCTGGGGTGGCTGAGAAGCCTGCAGAGCGTGCGGGGGAGGCTTCTGCTGCGGCCTGGGGTGGCTGAGAAGCCTGCAGAGCGTGCGGGGGAGGCTTCTGTTGGGGCCTGGGGTGGGTCAGAAGCCTACAGAGCGTGCGGGAGAGGCTTCTGGTGCGGCCTGGGGTGGGTCGGAAGCCTGCAGAGCGTGCGGGGGAGGCTTCTGGTGCGGCCTGGGGTGGGTCGGAAGCCTGCAGAGCGTGCGGGAGAGGCTTCTGGTGCGGCCTGGGGTGGCTGAGAAGCCTGCAGAGCGTGCGGGAGAGGCTTCTGTTGGGGCCTGGGGTGGGTCGGAAGCCTGCAGAGCGTGCGGGAGAGGCTTCTGTTGGGGCCTGGGGTGGCTGAGAAGCCTGCAGAGCGTGCGGGGGAGGCTTCTGCTGCGGCCTGGGGTGGCTGAGAAGCCTGCAGAGCGTGCGGGGGAGGCTTCTGCTGCGGCCTGGGGTGGCTGAGAAGCCTGCAGAGCGTGCGGGGGAGGCTTCTGGTGCGGCCTGGGGTGGCTGAGAAGCCTGCAGAGCGTGCGGGGGAGGCTTCTGGTGCGGCCTGGGGTGGGACGGAAGCCTGCAGAGCGTGCGGGAGAGGCTTCTGCTGCGGCCTGGGGTGGGTCGGAAGCCTGCAGAGCGTGCGGGAGAGGCTTCTGGTGCGGCCTGGGGTGGGTCGGAAGCCTGCAGAGCGTGCGGGAGAGGCTTCTGCTGCGGCCTGGGGTGGCTGAGAAGCCTGCAGAGCGTGCGGGAGAGGCTTCTGCTGCGGCCTGGGGTGGCTGAGAAGCCTGCAGAGCGTGCGGGAGAGGCTTCTGCTGCGGCCTGGGGTGGCTGAGAAGCCTGCAGAGCGTGCGGAAGAGGCTTCTGCTGCGGCCTGGGGTGGCTGAGAAGCCTGCAGAGCGTGCGGGAGAGGCTTCTGCTGCGGCCTGGGGTGGCTGAGAAGCCTGCAGGGCGTGCGGGAGAGGCTTCTGCTGCGGCCTGGGGTGGGTCGGAAGCCTGCAGAGCGTGCGGGGGAGGCTTCTGGTGCGGCCTGGGGTGGCTGAGAAGCCTGCAGAGCGTGCGGGGGAGGCTTCTGGTGCGGCCTGGGGTGGCTGAGAAGCCTGCAGAGCGTGCGGGAGAGGCTTCTGCTGCGGCCTGGGGTGGCTGAGAAGCCTGCAGAGCGTGCGGGGGAGGCTTCTGGTGCGGCCTGGGGTGGCTGAGAAGCCTGAAGAGCGTGCGGGAGAGGCTTCTGGTGCGGCCTGGGGTGGCTGAGAAGCCTGCAGAGCGTGCGGGGGAGGCTTCTGGTGCGGCCTGGGGTGGCTGAGAAGCCTGCAGAGCGTGCGGGAGAGGCTTCTGGTGCGGCCTGGGGTGGCTGAGAAGCCTGCAGAGCGTGCGGGAGAGGCTTCTGCTGCGGCCTGGGGTGGCTGAGAAGCCTGCAGAGCGTGCGGGAGAGGCTTCTGCTGCGGCCTGGGGTGGCTGAGAAGCCTGCAGAGCTTGCGGGGGAGGCTTCTGGTGCGGCCTGGGGTGGGTCGGAAGCCTGCAGAGCATGCGGGGGAGGCTTCTGCTGCGGCCTGGGGTCTCTGGGTGGCCTCTAGAGAGGTGCAAAAGACCCTCTGGGTTGGGCTGGGGTGGCTCTTGGACCCCTGCCACACAGTGGAGGGAGGCCTCCGGCCCGCCACCTGTGTCCCTGTGTGCCTGAGTGCCTGTGTCCCTGTGTCCCTGTGTCCCTGAGTGCCTGAGTGCCTGTGTCCCTGTGTCCCTGTCTGTGTACCTGTGTGCGAGAGTGTCCGGCACGCCACCCAGCGGCGGCGGGCAAGCAGGTAGGCGGGTGGGCGGGCCGGCGAGGGCCAGTGTGAGTTTGGGGGGTGGGAGGGGAGGCGGCAGCTGGAAGCGTCAGAGGAGGGGGCGTGGCTCCGGCTGGCCCCGGGAGCAGGTTCCCGGGACCGGGACCGGCTGGACCCGGCGGGTGGTTGATCCCGGGGCGGGGGGCAGAGGCGGCGGGAAGCGGCAGCTGCGTGTGCGGCGGGGGGGTGGAGGGCGAACCGCGGCGGGAAGCGGATGCTTCAGAGCAGGTTACGGGGGCGGGGACGGACGACACCACCTGTCCCCGCCCCGGGACGGGCTGGACCCGGCGCCGTGTACCCGCCGCCGCCCCCGCCGCCGCCCCCCTCCGCCACCCCGGGACCCCGACGTTTTTTGGCGCCCGCGCCTTTTTTTGCTCCCCGCCTGCCCGCGCTGCCCCGGGCCCTCCCCCGGGGCGGGGCGGGAGGGAGGGACGGACGGACGGGTAGCCGGGGATCTCCGAGCGCGCGCCACCAGACCGAGGCGGGTCCCGGCGGCGGCGGCGGCGGCGGCGGCGGCGGCGGCAGCAAGCGACGGCGGGGGGGGCAGGCTAGGGAGAGAGGGGGAGCGGCATGCGGTAGGGCTGGGGGGTTTGTTTCGGGGGGGAGGGGGTGGGGGGGGGTGGCAGCGGTCAGCGAGAGCGGGGAGAGGGGGAGCGGCATGCGGTAGGGCTGGGGTGTTTCTGGGGTGGGGGCGTTGGGGGGATTAGCGGGCGGGGCGGGCAGCCGAGCCAAGCGGCAAGCCGGGGGGGCGGGCGAGGGCGGCTTTAGGGCCGGAGGAGCGGAGCGCAACCTCCCCCGTGCAGGCTCCAGCGTGGAGAGCAGCAAGTTTTTGGGGACGGGGGACGACGGACGGGAGGGGCAGCGGCGAGAGGCTAGCTGCGGCAAGGGGCACCGGCACGGCCGCCCTAACAGCGCCGCCTCGGTCGCAGGGGTTAGAGAGCAGCCGGGCAGCCCGGGAGGGAAGCGGCAGCCCGCGAAGGGGGGAAGGGGGGGCTCCGCGCAAACCGCTAACGGGAGCCGGGGGGTGTGGGGAGCTGGGGGTGGCAGCAGCGGCAAGAGGCAACGTCGGGAGGGGGGGCTCCGCGCAAACCGGTAACGGGGGCCGGGGGGTGTGGGGGGGGCGGTGGCGGCCGCGGCAAGAGGCAACGGCAGGCGGGGGGGCTCCGCGCAAACCGGCAGCGGGGGGGGGGGCGGGGGGTAGCGGCAAGAGGCAACGGCGGGAAGGGGGGGCTCCGCGCAAACCGCTAACGGGAGCCGGGGGGGTGTGGGGAGCTGGGGGTGGCAGCAGCGGCAAGAGGCAACGGCGGGAAGGGGGGGCTCCGCGCAAACCGGCAGCGGGGGGGGGGGCGGGGGTAGCGGCAAGAGGCAACGGCGGGAAGGGGGGGCTCCGCGCAAACCGGCAGCGGGGGGGGGGCGGGGGGTAGCGGCAAGAGGCAACGGCGGGAAGGGGGGGCTCCGCGCAAACCGGCAGCGGGGGGGGGGCGGGGGGTAGCGGCAAGAGGCAACGGCGGGAAGGGGGAGCTCCGCGCAAACCGGCAGCGGGGGGGGGGCGGGGGGTAGCGGCAAGAGGCAACGTCGGGAGGGGGGGCTCCGCGCAAACCGGCAGCGGGGGGGGGGCGGGGGTAGCGGCAAGAGGCAACGTCGGGAGGGGGGGGGAGGCGGTCAGGTGCGGGGGGAGATTTCTAGAGATGCCGGCAGACCTTCTCCCCGGAGAACAGCGCTGTTGAAGAAAAGACTGCTTCAGAACACAACCTTTAATGAAAGACGCTCGATGAAAACAACACTTAATAAAAGAAGGTTTCATGCCGACTGCCTCTCTTCATTTACGCCGCCGCGGGGGGGGGGGGGGGTTGGGGGCCGGGCGGGCGATACCAGGCGGCCCTCGTCCCGGGGACCACGTCTACCCCGCGGTTCCAGCCTCCGCGCGCTAAGTGCCCGCCCGGCCGCGGGGAGCACGTCTACCTCCTGCCGCACGGCTCAGTGCACTAAGTCCCCCCTCGCCATGGAGAGCACGTCTACCTGCCAGCTCAGGGAGAGCACGTCTACTCACCGAGGGAGAGCACGTCTACCACCTGGGAAGGAGAGCACGTCTACCTCCTGGGAAGGAGAGCACGTCTACCTCCTCGGGAAGGAGAGCACGTCTACCTCCTGGGAAGGAGAGCACGTCTACCTCCTCGGGAAGGAGA
>NW_027142569.1:147500-157500 GCF_026170545.1 Melanerpes formicivorus | reverse complement strand
GCTTGCATTTTCCCTCAAGCTGCACCGAGTTACATCTCCATCACGGGGCGCCCCTCTGGAGCCAGGAGGAAGCCGTGCTGGGGCACCGGCTTGCCCTCCTCCCCCCATGCCGGGCTCCATAGCATACGAGTGGCCAGTCACCGCCGCTGGCTTTTCCCTTAGATGCCGTGCCCCCGCGGGCTGCGGCTTTGGCCATGGGGGGGAACCCCCGTGAAGAGGGTCCAGTGCTGGGAACTCTCTCTGCCCCTTACCGGGCTCTCTCTCGCCGTGCCTGGACGGGCTTGCTTTCCATTCTCGGTGGGACCGACGCCGGCACCACGTCTCCCCGGCTTTCTCTGCCCCCGTGCCCCACCGGGCAAACTTCGCTTCGGGGGTTCCACACTTCGGCAGTGGCCGGCGCCAGCCACTCGTCAACTTTTTTTCTTTTCCCCGCTTTCGTTGCCGAGCCCGGGCTGGGCTCCGGCTCACGGACGAGCGAAACCCATCCAACACCGCTGAGGGTGCGCCAGCGGCCGCTCCAAACCGCCGCGCCTTTGTTCGGCCCCGCGGGTCCCCTCTCTGACCCGGGCGAAAGCCACCGAGAAGCCAGACGGACCCCTGCCCAGCCGCCTGGCGGGTGGCTTGGAGCAGCCGCTCGGCAGCGCTGCCCTGGGAGTGCTCGGCGTCACTCGTTCCCTCATATACGGAACTGGAGGGCCGTCAGCTCCGCGAGCGCACAACCAGCCGACCTCCGCCCAGCGGCAGGTCGCAGAAATCACGCCGGCTTGTACGATGACGTAGGCGGAGGCAGAGCGCAACAGCGACCCCTTGGCGACAAGCGCGATCTCCGCGGAGAGCACGTCTACTCGCCGAGGGAGAGCACGTCTACTCGCCGAGGGAGAGCACGTCTACTCGCCCAGGGAGAGCACGTCTACTCGCCGAGGGAGAGCACGTCTACTCGCCGAGGGAGAGCACGTCTACTCGCCGAGGGAGAGCACGTCTACTCGCCGAGGGAGAGCACGTCTACTCGCCGAGGGAGAGCACGTCTACTCGCCGAGGGAGAGCACGTCTACTCGCCCAGGGAGAGCACGTCTACTCGCCCAGGGAGAGCACGTCTACTCGCCCAGGGAGAGCACGTCTACTCGCCCAGGGAGAGCACGTCTACTCGCCGAGGGAGAGCACGTCTACTCGCCGAGGGAGAGCACGTCTACTCGCCCAGGGAGAGCACGTCTACTCGCCCAGGGAGAGCACGTCTACTCGCCGAGGGAGAGCACGTCTACTCGCCGAGGGAGAGCACGTCTACTCGCCGAGGGAGAGCACGTCTACCTCCCGCCTGAGGGAGAGCACGGGGGGGGGGGGACAAAGACAGGCGGCAGCAGCTTCGGTGAACGTCACCCGGGAGGCGACCGGGGCTGTCCCGGGGCAGTCCCGGGAAGCCGGCGTCCGACACAGGGAACCGTCAGCTGCCGGACCGGGGCGAATCCCCGCGGCCACGGCAGGGGTGGGGGCTCGAAGACAGCCGGCAGCCGCTTCGGTGAACGTCACCCGGGAGGAGACTGGGGCCCTCCCGGGACCGTCCCGGGAAGACGACGTTCGGCACGAGATCCCGGCCGCGGCCGGACCGGCTCGAAGCCTCGCGGTCCCGGCAGCAGCCGGAGCCGCTCGCCGCCTCGGGCTCCCGGCCCCCTACAGATCCGGCGACTCGTTCGCGGGCGGCGGGGGGAGGCAGTGGAGGGGGTGCGGGGAGAAGCGGCAGCGGAGGCGGAGGGGGGGGGGGCTCGAAGACAGCCGTCAGCCGCTTCGGTGAACGTCACCCAGGAGGCGATCGGGGCCGTCCCGGGGCCGTCCCGGGATGCCGGCTTCCGGCACGGGGTCCCGGCCGCGGCCGGACCGGCTCGTATCCCCGCGGCTCCGGCAGGGGGGGGGGGGGGCTCGAAGACAGCCGGCAGTCGCCTCGGTGAACGTCACCCGGCCGGCGACCGCGGCCGTTCCGGGGCCGTCCCGGGAAGCCTGCGACAGGCACGGGGTCCCAGCCGCGGCCGGACCGACTCGAAGCCCCGCGGCCCCGGCACGGGGGAGGCCCAAAGACTGGCGGCAGCCGCTTCGCTGAACGTCACCCGGCCGGCGACCGGGGCCGTCCCGGGGCCGTCCCGGGATGCCGGCATCCGGCACGGGGTCCCGGCCGCGGCCGGAGCGGCTCGAATCCCCGCGGTCCCGGCAGCAGCCGGAGCCGCTCGCCGTTCGGGCTCCCGGCACCCTACGGATCCGGCGACTCGTTCGCCGGCGGCGGGGGGAGGCAGTGAAGGAGGTGCGGGCAGAAGCGGCAGCGGAGGCGGAGGGGGGGGGGGGGCTCGAAGACAGCCGGCAGCCGCTTCGGAGAACGTCACCCGGCCGGCGACCGCGGCCGTTCCGGGGCCGTCCCGGGAAGCCTGCGACAGGCACGGGGTCCCGGCCTCGGCCGGACCCGCACTGGGTGCCGCCGCCTCGGGCTCTCGGGACGGTATGGATCCGCCGACTCGTTCGCCGGCGGCGGGGGGAGGCAGTGGAGGGGGTGCGGGGAGAAGCGGCAGCGGAGGCGGAGGGGGGGGGGGGCTCGAAGACAGCCGGCAGCCGCTTCGGTGAACGTCACCCGGCCGGCGACCGGGGCCGTCCCGGGGCTGTCCGGGGATGCCGGCTTCCGGCACGGGGTCCCGGCCGCGGCCGGAGCGGCTCGAATCCCCGCGGTCCCGGCAGCAGCCGGAGCCGCTCGCCGTTCGGGCTCCCGGCACCCTACAGATCCGGCGACTCGTTCGCGGGCGGCGGGGGGAGGCAGTGGAGGGGGTGCGGGCAGAAGCGGCCGCGGAGGCGGAGGGGGGGGGGGGCTCGAAGACAGCCGTCAGCCGCTTCGGTGAACGTCACCCGGGAGGCGACCGGGACCGGCCCGGGAAGCCATCGTCCGGCCCCGGATCCCGGCCGCGGCCGGACCGGCTCGAAGCCCCGCGGCCCCGGCACGGGGGAGGCCCAAAGACTGGCGGCAGCCGCTTCGCTGAACGTCACCCGGCCGGCGACCGGGGCCGTCCCGGGGCCGTCCCGGGATGCCGGCTTCCGGCACGGGGTCCCGGCCGCGGCCGGAGCGGCTCGAATCCCCGCGGTCCCGGCAGCAGCCGGAGCCGCTCGCCGTTCGGGCTCCCGGCACCCTACGGATCCGCCGACTCGTTCGCGGGCGGCGGGGGGAGGCAGTGGAGGGGGTGCGGGCAGAAGCGGCAGCGGAGGCGGAGGGGGGGGGGCTCGAAGACAGCCGGCAGCCGCTTCGGTGAACGTCACCCGGCCGGCGACCGGGGCCGTCCCGGGGCTGTCCGGGGATGCCGGCTTCCGGCACGGGGTCCCGGCCGCGGCCGGAGCGGCTCGAATCCCCGCGGTCCCGGCAGCAGCCGGAGCCGCTCGCCGTTCGGGCTCCCGGCACCCTACAGATCCGGCGACTCGTTCGCCGGCGGCGGGGGGAGGCAGTGGAGGGGGTGCGGGGAGAAGCGGCAGCGGAGGCGGAGGGGGGGGGGGGGCTCGAAGACAGCCGGCAGCCGCTTCGGTGAACGTCACCCGGGAGGCGACCGGGACCGGCCCGGGAAGCCATCGTCCGGCCCGGGATCCCGGCCGCGGCCGGACCGGCTCGAATCCCCGCGGCCCCGGCACGGGGGAGGCCCAAAGACTGGCGGCAGCCGCTTCGCTGAACGTCACCCGGCCGGCGACCGGGGCCGTCCCGGGGCCGTCCCGGGATGCCGGCTTCCGGCACGGGGTCCCGGCCGCGGCCGGAGCGGCTCGAAGCCCCGCGGCCCCGGCAGCAGCCGGAGCCGCTCGCCGTTCGGGCTCCCGGCACCCTACGGATCCGGCGACTCGTTCGCCGGCGGCGGGGGGAGGCAGTGGAGGGGGTGCGGGGAGAAGCGGCAGCGGAGGCGGAGGGGGGGGCGGGGGGGACGATAGTGGCGGGGGGCGGGGGGTGCTCGAAGGCAGCCGGCAGCCGGTTCGGTGAACATTAGCCGGGGCGGGGGGGCGACCTGTCCGTGCCCGGGGCAGCCCCGGGAAGCCGGCAGCCAGCACGGGGTCCCGGCAGCACCTGTTCCCTGCCCTGGGACTTGCCGTGCCCGGCGGCCGGTTGCCGGGTGGGGGGAGCGATGAGAGGCGGGGCGCAGCGGCCGGGGGCAGCGCCGGGCCGCAGCGGGGGGCTGGGCAGGTGGGGTAGGCGTCGAGCGGCAAGCCCTCGGCTGCAGCGAATGTTCGGCGGTGCGGGGCGGGGGGGGACGGGACGACACGTTGGGGGCGCCGAGTCCGAGCCACCCCCGGCCCCAGGGGCGGCCGGAGGGGGAGGCCGGTGCCTGGCCCTGGGAGCTGCTGGGCGCCGGATGGCCGAGGGTGCGTCAGAAGCCGCCCGAGCGGTCGAGCAGGTCCTCCAGAAAGGCCTAGGGTGGCTTCGAGGGCCCCGGGAGCAGTCGAGGGAGGCCTCCAGGCAGGTCTGGAGTGGATGGGAGGCCTTCCAAAGCAGACAAGGGAGGCTGCCAGCGGGGCCTAGGCTGGCACTGCAGCCTGTAAATGGTTGGGGGGGGGGGCCTCTGGTGCGGCCTGGAGTCTCTGGGTGGCGTCCAGAGAGGTGCAAAAGATCCTCTGGTGCGGCCTGTGGTGGCGGAGAAGCCTGCAGAGCGTGCGGGGGAGGCTTCTGGTGCGGCCTGGGGTGGGTCGGAAGCCTGCAGAGCGTGCGGGAGAGGCTTCTGCTGCGGCCTGGGGTGGCTGAGAAGCCTGCAGAGCGTGCGGGAGAGGCTTCTGGTGCGGCCTGGGGTGGCTGAGAAGCCTGCAGAGCGTGCGGGGAGAGGCTTCTGCTGCGGCCTGGGGTGGCTGAGAAGCCTGCAGAGCGTGCGGGGGAGGCTTCTGTTGGGGCCTGGGGTGGCTGAGAAGCCTGCAGAGCGTGCGGGGGAGGCTTCTGCTGCGGCCTGGGGTGGCTGAGAAGCCTGCAGAGCGTGCGGGAGAGGCTTCTGGTGCGGCCTGGGGTGGCTGAGAAGCCTGCAGAGCGTGCGGGGGAGGCTTCTGCTGCAGCCTGGGGTGGCTGAGAAGCCTGCAGAGCGTGCGGGGGAGGCTTCTGTTGGGGCCTGGGGTGGGTCAGAAGCCTACAGAGCGTGCGGGAGAGGCTTCTGGTGCGGCCTGGGGTGGGTCGGAAGCCTGCAGAGCGTGCGGGGGAGGCTTCTGGTGCGGCCTGGGGTGGGTCGGAAGCCTGCAGAGCGTGCGGGAGAGGCTTCTGGTGCGGCCTGGGGTGGCTGAGAAGCCTGCAGAGCGTGCGGGGGAGGCTTCTGTTGGGGCCTGGGGTGGGTCGGAAGCCAGGAGAGCGTGCGGGAGAGGCTTCTGGTGCGGCCTGGGGTGGCTGAGAAGCCTGCAGAGCGTGCGGGGGAGGCTTCTGGTGCGGCCTGGGGTGGGACGGAAGCCTGCAGAGCGTGCGGGAGAGGCTTCTGGTGCGGCCTGGGGTGGGTCGGAAGCCTGCAGAGCGTGCGGGAGAGGCTTCTGTTGGGGCCTGGGGTGGCTGAGAAGCCTGCAGAGCGTGCGGGAGAGGCTTCTGCTGCGGCCTGGGGTGGCTGAGAAGCCTGCAGAGCGTGCGGGAGAGGCTTCTGCTGCGGCCTGGGGTGGCTGAGAAGCCTGCAGAGCGTGCGGGAGAGGCTTCTGCTGCGGCCTGGGGTGGCTGAGAAGCCTGCAGAGCGTGCGGGAGAGGCTTCTGGTGCGGCCTGGGGTGGCTGAGAAGCCTGCAGAGCGTGCGGGGGAGGCTTCTGTTGGGGCCTGGGGTGGCTGAGAAGCCTGCAGAGCGTGCGGGGGAGGCTTCTGCTGCGGCCTGGGGTGGCTGAGAAGCCTGCAGAGCGTGCGGGAGAGGCTTCTGGTGCGGCCTGGGGTGGCTGAGAAGCCTGCAGAGCGTGCGGGGGAGGCTTCTGCTGCGGCCTGGGGTGGCTGAGAAGCCTGCAGAGCGTGCGGGGGAGGCTTCTGTTGGGGCCTGGGGTGGGTCAGAAGCCTACAGAGCGTGCGGGAGAGGCTTCTGGTGCGGCCTGGGGTGGGTCGGAAGCCTGCAGAGCGTGCGGGGGGAGGCTTCTGGTGCGGCCTGGGGTGGGTCGGAAGCCTGCAGAGCGTGCGGGAGAGGCTTCTGGTGCGGCCTGGGGTGGCTGAGAAGCCTGCAGAGCGTGCGGGAGAGGCTTCTGTTGGGGCCTGGGGTGGGTCGGAAGCCTGCAGAGCGTGCGGGAGAGGCTTCTGTTGGGGCCTGGGGTGGCTGAGAAGCCTGCAGAGCGTGCGGGGGAGGCTTCTGCTGCGGCCTGGGGTGGCTGAGAAGCCTGCAGAGCGTGCGGGGGAGGCTTCTGCTGCGGCCTGGGGTGGCTGAGAAGCCTGCAGAGCGTGCGGGGGAGGCTTCTGGTGCGGCCTGGGGTGGCTGAGAAGCCTGCAGAGCGTGCGGGGGAGGCTTCTGGTGCGGCCTGGGGTGGGACGGAAGCCTGCAGAGCGTGCGGGAGAGGCTTCTGCTGCGGCCTGGGGTGGGTCGGAAGCCTGCAGAGCGTGCGGGAGAGGCTTCTGGTGCGGCCTGGGGTGGGTCGGAAGCCTGCAGAGCGTGCGGGAGAGGCTTCTGCTGCGGCCTGGGGTGGCTGAGAAGCCTGCAGAGCGTGCGGGAGAGGCTTCTGGTGCGGCCTGGGGTGGCTGAGAAGCCTGCAGAGCGTGCGGGAGAGGCTTCTGCTGCGGCCTGGGGTGGCTGAGAAGCCTGCAGAGCGTGCGGGGGAGGCTTCTGTTGGGGCCTGGGGTGGCTGAGAAGCCTGCAGAGCGTGCGGGGGAGGCTTCTGCTGCGGCCTGGGGTGGCTGAGAAGCCTGCAGAGCGTGCGGGAGAGGCTTCTGGTGCGGCCTGGGGTGGCTGAGAAGCCTGCAGAGCGTGCGGGGGAGGCTTCTGCTGCAGCCTGGGGTGGCTGAGAAGCCTGCAGAGCGTGCGGGGGAGGCTTCTGTTGGGGCCTGGGGTGGGTCAGAAGCCTACAGAGCGTGCGGGAGAGGCTTCTGGTGCGGCCTGGGGTGGGTCGGAAGCCTGCAGAGCGTGCGGGGGAGGCTTCTGGTGCGGCCTGGGGTGGGTCGGAAGCCTGCAGAGCGTGCGGGAGAGGCTTCTGGTGCGGCCTGGGGTGGCTGAGAAGCCTGCAGAGCGTGCGGGGGAGGCTTCTGTTGGGGCCTGGGGTGGGTCGGAAGCCTGGAGAGCGTGCGGGAGAGGCTTCTGGTGCGGCCTGGGGTGGCTGAGAAGCCTGCAGAGCGTGCGGGGGAGGCTTCTGGTGCGGCCTGGGGTGGGACGGAAGCCTGCAGAGCGTGCGGGAGAGGCTTCTGGTGCGGCCTGGGGTGGGTCGGAAGCCTGCAGAGCGTGCGGGAGAGGCTTCTGTTGGGGCCTGGGGTGGCTGAGAAGCCTGCAGAGCGTGCGGGAGAGGCTTCTGCTGCGGCCTGGGGTGGCTGAGAAGCCTGCAGAGCGTGCGGGAGAGGCTTCTGCTGCGGCCTGGGGTGGCTGAGAAGCCTGCAGAGCGTGCGGGAGAGGCTTCTGCTGCGGCCTGGGGTGGCTGAGAAGCCTGCAGAGCGTGCGGGAGAGGCTTCTGGTGCGGCCTGGGGTGGCTGAGAAGCCTGCAGAGCGTGCGGGAGAGGCTTCTGCTGCGGCCTGGGGTGGCTGAGAAGCCTGCAGAGCGTGCGGGGGAGGCTTCTGTTGGGGCCTGGGGTGGCTGAGAAGCCTGCAGAGCGTGCGGGGGAGGCTTCTGCTGCGGCCTGGGGTGGCTGAGAAGCCTGCAGAGCGTGCGGGAGAGGCTTCTGGTGCGGCCTGGGGTGGCTGAGAAGCCTGCAGAGCGTGCGGGGGAGGCTTCTGCTGCGGCCTGGGGTGGCTGAGAAGCCTGCAGAGCGTGCGGGGGAGGCTTCTGTTGGGGCCTGGGGTGGGTCAGAAGCCTACAGAGCGTGCGGGAGAGGCTTCTGGTGCGGCCTGGGGTGGGTCGGAAGCCTGCAGAGCGTGCGGGGGAGGCTTCTGGTGCGGCCTGGGGTGGGTCGGAAGCCTGCAGAGCGTGCGGGAGAGGCTTCTGGTGCGGCCTGGGGTGGCTGAGAAGCCTGCAGAGCGTGCGGGAGAGGCTTCTGTTGGGGCCTGGGGTGGGTCGGAAGCCTGCAGAGCGTGCGGGAGAGGCTTCTGTTGGGGCCTGGGGTGGCTGAGAAGCCTGCAGAGCGTGCGGGGGAGGCTTCTGCTGCGGCCTGGGGTGGCTGAGAAGCCTGCAGAGCGTGCGGGGGAGGCTTCTGCTGCGGCCTGGGGTGGCTGAGAAGCCTGCAGAGCGTGCGGGGGAGGCTTCTGGTGCGGCCTGGGGTGGCTGAGAAGCCTGCAGAGCGTGCGGGGGAGGCTTCTGGTGCGGCCTGGGGTGGGACGGAAGCCTGCAGAGCGTGCGGGAGAGGCTTCTGCTGCGGCCTGGGGTGGGTCGGAAGCCTGCAGAGCGTGCGGGAGAGGCTTCTGGTGCGGCCTGGGGTGGGTCGGAAGCCTGCAGAGCGTGCGGGAGAGGCTTCTGCTGCGGCCTGGGGTGGCTGAGAAGCCTGCAGAGCGTGCGGGAGAGGCTTCTGCTGCGGCCTGGGGTGGCTGAGAAGCCTGCAGAGCGTGCGGGAGAGGCTTCTGCTGCGGCCTGGGGTGGCTGAGAAGCCTGCAGAGCGTGCGGGAGAGGCTTCTGCTGCGGCCTGGGGTGGCTGAGAAGCCTGCAGAGCGTGCGGGAGAGGCTTCTGCTGCGGCCTGGGGTGGGTCGGAAGCCTGCAGAGCGTGCGGGGGAGGCTTCTGGTGCGGCCTGGGGTGGCTGAGAAGCCTGCAGAGCGTGCGGGGGAGGCTTCTGGTGCGGCCTGGGGTGGCTGAGAAGCCTGCAGAGCGTGCGGGAGAGGCTTCTGCTGCGGCCTGGGGTGGCTGAGAAGCCTGCAGAGCGTGCGGGGGAGGCTTCTGGTGCGGCCTGGGGTGGCTGAGAAGCCTGAAGAGCGTGCGGGAGAGGCTTCTGGTGCGGCCTGGGGTGGCTGAGAAGCCTGCAGAGCGTGCGGGGGAGGCTTCTGGTGCGGCCTGGGGTGGCTGAGAAGCCTGCAGAGCGTGCGGGAGAGGCTTCTGGTGCGGCCTGGGGTGGCTGAGAAGCCTGCAGAGCGTGCGGGAGAGGCTTCTGGTGCGGCCTGGGGTGGCTGAGAAGCCTGCAGAGCGTGCGGGAGAGGCTTCTGCTGCGGCCTGGGGTGGCTGAGAAGCCTGCAGAGCTTGCGGGGGAGGCTTCTGGTGCGGCCTGGGGTGGGTCGGAAGCCTGCAGAGCATGCGGGGGAGGCTTCTGCTGCGGCCTGGGGTCTCTGGGTGGCCTCTAGAGAGGTGCAAAAGACCCTCTGGGTTGGGCTGGGGTGGCTCTTGGACCCCTGCCACACAGTGGAGAGAGGCCTCCGGCCCGCCACCTGTGTCCCTGTGTGCCTGAGTGCCTGTGTCCCTGTGTCCCTGTGTCCCTGAGTGCCTGAGTGCCTGTGTCCCTGTGTCCTTGTGTCCCTGTGTCCCTGTGTCCCTGTGTGCCTGAGTGCCTGTGTCCCTGTGTCCCTGTCTGTGTACCTGTGTGCGAGAGTGTCCGGCACGCCACCCAGCGGTGGCGGGCAAGCAGGTAGGCGGGTGGGCGGGCCGGCGAGGGCCAGTGTGAGTTTGGGGGGTGGGAGGGGAGGCGGCAGCTGGAAGCGTCAGAGGAGGGGGCGTGGCTCCGGCTGGCCCCGGGAGCAGGTTCCCGGGACCGGGACCGGCTGGACCCGGCGGGTGGTTGATCCCGGGGCGGGGGGCAGAGGCGGCGGGAAGCGGCAGCTGCGTGTGCGGCGGGGGGGTGGAGGGCGAACCGCGGCGGGAAGCGGATGCTTCAGAGCAGGTTACGGGGGCGGGGACGGACGACACCACCTGTCTCCGCCCCGGGACGGGCTGGACCCGGCGCCGTGTACCCGCCGCCGCCCCCGCCGCCGCCCCCCTCCGCCACCCCGGGACCCCGACGTTTTTTGGCGCCCGCGCCTT
>NW_027142569.1:125000-132500 GCF_026170545.1 Melanerpes formicivorus | reverse complement strand
ACCCCTTGGCGACAAGCGCGATCTCCGCGGAGAGCACGTCTACTCGCCGAGGGAGAGCACGTCTACTCGCCGAGGGAGAGCACGTCTACTCGCCCAGGGAGAGCACGTCTACTCGCCGAGGGAGAGCACGTCTACTCGCCGAGGGAGAGCACGTCTACTCGCCGAGGGAGAGCACGTCTACTCGCCGAGGGAGAGCACGTCTACTCGCCGAGGGAGAGCACGTCTACTCGCCGAGGGAGAGCACGTCTACTCGCCCAGGGAGAGCACGTCTACTCGCCCAGGGAGAGCACGTCTACTCGCCCAGGGAGAGCACGTCTACTCGCCCAGGGAGAGCACGTCTACTCGCCGAGGGAGAGCACGTCTACTCGCCGAGGGAGAGCACGTCTACTCGCCCAGGGAGAGCACGTCTACTCGCCCAGGGAGAGCACGTCTACTCGCCGAGGGAGAGCACGTCTACTCGCCGAGGGAGAGCACGTCTACTCGCCGAGGGAGAGCACGTCTACCTCCCGCCTGAGGGAGAGCACGGGGGGGGGGGGACAAAGACAGGCGGCAGCAGCTTCGGTGAACGTCACCCGGGAGGCGACCGGGGCTGTCCCGGGGCAGTCCCGGGAAGCCGGCGTCCGACACAGGGAACCGTCAGCTGCCGGACCGGGGCGAATCCCCGCGGCCACGGCAGGGGTGGGGGCTCGAAGACAGCCGGCAGCCGCTTCGGTGAACGTCACCCGGGAGGAGACTGGGGCCCTCCCGGGACCGTCCCGGGAAGACGACGTTCGGCACGAGATCCCGGCCGCGGCCGGACCGGCTCGAAGCCTCGCGGTCCCGGCAGCAGCCGGAGCCGCTCGCCGCCTCGGGCTCCCGGCCCCCTACAGATCCGGCGACTCGTTCGCGGGCGGCGGGGGGAGGCAGTGGAGGGGGTGCGGGGAGAAGCGGCAGCGGAGGCGGAGGGGGGGGGGGCTCGAAGACAGCCGTCAGCCGCTTCGGTGAACGTCACCCAGGAGGCGATCGGGGCCGTCCCGGGGCCGTCCCGGGATGCCGGCTTCCGGCACGGGGTCCCGGCCGCGGCCGGACCGGCTCGTATCCCCGCGGCTCCGGCAGGGGGGGGGGGGGCTCGAAGACAGCCGGCAGTCGCCTCGGTGAACGTCACCCGGCCGGCGACCGCGGCCGTTCCGGGGCCGTCCCGGGAAGCCTGCGACAGGCACGGGGTCCCAGCCGCGGCCGGACCGACTCGAAGCCCCGCGGCCCCGGCACGGGGGAGGCCCAAAGACTGGCGGCAGCCGCTTCGCTGAACGTCACCCGGCCGGCGACCGGGGCCGTCCCGGGGCCGTCCCGGGATGCCGGCATCCGGCACGGGGTCCCGGCCGCGGCCGGAGCGGCTCGAATCCCCGCGGTCCCGGCAGCAGCCGGAGCCGCTCGCCGTTCGGGCTCCCGGCACCCTACGGATCCGGCGACTCGTTCGCCGGCGGCGGGGGGAGGCAGTGAAGGAGGTGCGGGCAGAAGCGGCAGCGGAGGCGGAGGGGGGGGGGGGGCTCGAAGACAGCCGGCAGCCGCTTCGGAGAACGTCACCCGGCCGGCGACCGCGGCCGTTCCGGGGCCGTCCCGGGAAGCCTGCGACAGGCACGGGGTCCCGGCCTCGGCCGGACCCGCACTGGGTGCCGCCGCCTCGGGCTCTCGGGACGGTATGGATCCGCCGACTCGTTCGCCGGCGGCGGGGGGAGGCAGTGGAGGGGGTGCGGGGAGAAGCGGCAGCGGAGGCGGAGGGGGGGGGGGGCTCGAAGACAGCCGGCAGCCGCTTCGGTGAACGTCACCCGGCCGGCGACCGGGGCCGTCCCGGGGCTGTCCGGGGATGCCGGCTTCCGGCACGGGGTCCCGGCCGCGGCCGGAGCGGCTCGAATCCCCGCGGTCCCGGCAGCAGCCGGAGCCGCTCGCCGTTCGGGCTCCCGGCACCCTACAGATCCGGCGACTCGTTCGCGGGCGGCGGGGGGAGGCAGTGGAGGGGGTGCGGGCAGAAGCGGCCGCGGAGGCGGAGGGGGGGGGGGGGCTCGAAGACAGCCGTCAGCCGCTTCGGTGAACGTCACCCGGGAGGCGACCGGGACCGGCCCGGGAAGCCATCGTCCGGCCCCGGATCCCGGCCGCGGCCGGACCGGCTCGAAGCCCCGCGGCCCCGGCACGGGGGAGGCCCAAAGACTGGCGGCAGCCGCTTCGCTGAACGTCACCCGGCCGGCGACCGGGGCCGTCCCGGGGCCGTCCCGGGATGCCGGCTTCCGGCACGGGGGTCCCGGCCGCGGCCGGAGCGGCTCGAATCCCCGCGGTCCCGGCAGCAGCCGGAGCCGCTCGCCGTTCGGGCTCCCGGCACCCTACGGATCCGCCGACTCGTTCGCGGGCGGCGGGGGGAGGCAGTGGAGGGGGTGCGGGCAGAAGCGGCAGCGGAGGCGGAGGGGGGGGGGGCTCGAAGACAGCCGGCAGCCGCTTCGGTGAACGTCACCCGGCCGGCGACCGGGGCCGTCCCGGGGCTGTCCGGGGATGCCGGCTTCCGGCACGGGGTCCCGGCCGCGGCCGGAGCGGCTCGAATCCCCGCGGTCCCGGCAGCAGCCGGAGCCGCTCGCCGTTCGGGCTCCCGGCACCCTACAGATCCGGCGACTCGTTCGCCGGCGGCGGGGGGAGGCAGTGGAGGGGGTGCGGGGAGAAGCGGCAGCGGAGGCGGAGGGGGGGGGGGGGCTCGAAGACAGCCGGCAGCCGCTTCGGTGAACGTCACCCGGGAGGCGACCGGGACCGGCCCGGGAAGCCATCGTCCGGCCCGGGATCCCGGCCGCGGCCGGACCGGCTCGAATCCCCGCGGCCCCGGCACGGGGGAGGCCCAAAGACTGGCGGCAGCCGCTTCGCTGAACGTCACCCGGCCGGCGACCGGGGCCGTCCCGGGGCCGTCCCGGGATGCCGGCTTCCGGCACGGGGTCCCGGCCGCGGCCGGACCGGCTCGAAGCCCCGCGGTCCCGGCAGCAGCCGGAGCCGCTCGCCGTTCGGGCTCCCGGCACCCTACGGATCCGGCGACTCGTTCGCCGGCGGCGGGGGGAGGCAGTGGAGGGGGTGCGGGCAGAAGCGGCAGCGGAGGCGGAGGGGGGGGGGGCTCGAAGACAGCCGGCAGACGCTTCGGTGAACGTCACCCGGCCGGCGACCGGGGCCGTCCCGGGGCTGTCCCGGGATGCCGGCTTCCGGCACGGGGTCCCGGCCGCGGCCGGAGCGGCTCGAATCCCCGCGGTCCCGGCAGCAGCCGGAGCCGCTCGCCGTTCGGGCTCCCGGCACCCTACGGATCCGGCGACTCGTTCGCGGGCGGCGGGGGGAGGCAGTGGAGGGGGTGCGGGCAGAAGCGGCAGCGGAGGCGGAGGGGGGGGGGGGGCTCGAAGACAGCCGGCAGCCGCTTCGGTGAACGTCACCCGGCCGGCGACCGGGGCCGTCCCGGGGCTGTCCGGGGATGCCGGCTTCCGGCACGGGGTCCCGGCCGCGGCCGGACCGGCTCGAATCCCCGCGGCCCCGGCACGGGGGAGGCCCAAAGACTGGCGGCAGCCGCTTCGCTGAACGTCACCCGGCCGGCGACCGGGGCCGTCCCGGGGCCGTCCCGGGATGCCGGCTTCCGGCACGGGGTCCCGGCCGCGGCCGGAGCGGCTCGAAGCCCCGCGGCCCCGGCAGCAGCCGGAGCCGCTCGCCGTTCGGGCTCCCGGCACCCTACGGATCCGGCGACTCGTTCGCCGGCGGCGGGGGGAGGCAGTGGAGGGGGTGCGGGGAGAAGCGGCAGCGGAGGCGGAGGGGGGGCGGGGGGGACGATAGTGGCGGGGGGCGGGGGGTGCTCGAAGGCAGCCGGCAGCCGGTTCGGTGAACATTAGCCGGGGCGGGGGGGGCGACCTGTCCGTGCCCGGGGCAGCCCCGGGAAGCCGGCAGCCAGCACGGGGGTCCCGGCAGCACCTGTTCCCTGCCCTGGGACTTGCCGTGCCCGGCGGCCGGTTGCCGGGTGGGGGGGAGCGATGAGAGGCGGGGCGCAGCGGCCGGGGCAGCGCCGGGCCGCAGCGGGGGGCTGGGCGGGTGGGGTAGGCGTCGAGCGGCAAGCCCTCGGCTGCAGCGAATGTTCGGCGGTGCGGGGCGGGGGGGGGACGGGACGACACGTTGGGGGCGCCGAGTCCGAGCCACCCCCGGCCCCAGGGGCGGCCGGAGGGGGAGGCCGGTGCCTGGCCCTGGGAGCTGCTGGGCGCCGGATGGCCGAGGGTGCGTCAGAAGCCGCCCGAGCGGTCGAGCAGGTCCTCCAGAAAGGCCTAGGGTGGCTTCGAGGGCCCCGGGAGCAGTCGAGGGAGGCCTCCAGGCAGGTCTGGAGTGGATGGGAGGCCTTCCAAAGCAGACAAGGGAGGCTGCCAGCGGGGCCTAGGCTGGCACTGCAGCCTGTAAATGGTTGGGGGGGGGGGCCTCTGGTGCGGCCTGGAGTCTCTGGGTGGCGTCCAGAGAGGTGCAAAAGATCCTCTGGTGCGGCCTGTGGTGGCGGAGAAGCCTGCAGAGCGTGCGGGGGAGGCTTCTGGTGCGGCCTGGGGTGGGTCGGAAGCCTGCAGAGCGTGCGGGAGAGGCTTCTGCTGCGGCCTGGGGTGGCTGAGAAGCCTGCAGAGCGTGCGGGAGAGGCTTCTGGTGCGGCCTGGGGTGGCTGAGAAGCCTGCAGAGCGTGCGGGAGAGGCTTCTGCTGCGGCCTGGGGTGGCTGAGAAGCCTGCAGAGCGTGCGGGGGAGGCTTCTGTTGGGGCCTGGGGTGGCTGAGAAGCCTGCAGAGCGTGCGGGGGAGGCTTCTGCTGCGGCCTGGGGTGGCTGAGAAGCCTGCAGAGCGTGCGGGAGAGGCTTCTGGTGCGGCCTGGGGTGGCTGAGAAGCCTGCAGAGCGTGCGGGGGAGGCTTCTGCTGCGGCCTGGGGTGGCTGAGAAGCCTGCAGAGCGTGCGGGGGAGGCTTCTGTTGGGGCCTGGGGTGGGTCAGAAGCCTACAGAGCGTGCGGGAGAGGCTTCTGGTGCGGCCTGGGGTGGGTCGGAAGCCTGCAGAGCGTGCGGGGGAGGCTTCTGGTGCGGCCTGGGGTGGGTCGGAAGCCTGCAGAGCGTGCGGGAGAGGCTTCTGGTGCGGCCTGGGGTGGCTGAGAAGCCTGCAGAGCGTGCGGGGGAGGCTTCTGTTGGGGCCTGGGGTGGGTCGGAAGCCTGCAGAGCGTGCGGGAGAGGCTTCTGGTGCGGCCTGGGGTGGCTGAGAAGCCTGCAGAGCGTGCGGGGGAGGCTTCTGGTGCGGCCTGGGGTGGGACGGAAGCCTGCAGAGCGTGCGGGAGAGGCTTCTGGTGCGGCCTGGGGTGGGTCGGAAGCCTGCAGAGCGTGCGGGAGAGGCTTCTGGTGCGGCCTGGGGTGGGTCGGAAGCCTGCAGAGCGTGCGGGAGAGGCTTCTGTTGGGGCCTGGGGTGGCTGAGAAGCCTGCAGAGCGTGCGGGAGAGGCTTCTGCTGCGGCCTGGGGTGGCTGAGAAGCCTGCAGAGCGTGCGGGAGAGGCTTCTGCTGCGGCCTGGGGTGGCTGAGAAGCCTGCAGAGCGTGCGGAAGAGGCTTCTGCTGCGGCCTGGGGTGGCTGAGAAGCCTGCAGAGCGTGCGGGAGAGGCTTCTGGTGCGGCCTAGGGTGGCTGAGAAGCCTGCAGAGCGTGCGGGAGAGGCTTCTGCTGCGGCCTGGGGTGGCTGAGAAGCCTGCAGAGCGTGCGGGGGAGGCTTCTGTTGGGGCCTGGGGTGGCTGAGAAGCCTGCAGAGCGTGCGGGGGAGGCTTCTGCTGCGGCCTGGGGTGGCTGAGAAGCCTGCAGAGCGTGCGGGAGAGGCTTCTGCTGCGGCCTGGGGTGGCTGAGAAGCCTGCAGAGCGTGCGGGGGAGGCTTCTGCTGCGGCCTGGGGTGGCTGAGAAGCCTGCAGAGCGTGCGGGGGAGGCTTCTGTTGGGGCCTGGGGTGGGTCAGAAGCCTACAGAGCGTGCGGGAGAGGCTTCTGGTGCGGCCTGGGGTGGGTCGGAAGCCTGCAGAGCGTGCGGGGGAGGCTTCTGGTGCGGCCTGGGGTGGGTCGGAAGCCTGCAGAGCGTGCGGGAGAGGCTTCTGGTGCGGCCTGGGGTGGCTGAGAAGCCTGCAGAGCGTGCGGGAGAGGCTTCTGTTGGGGCCTGGGGTGGGTCGGAAGCCTGCAGAGCGTGCGGGAGAGGCTTCTGTTGGGGCCTGGGGTGGCTGAGAAGCCTGCAGAGCGTGCGGGGGAGGCTTCTGCTGCGGCCTGGGGTGGCTGAGAAGCCTGCAGAGCGTGCGGGGGAGGCTTCTGCTGCGGCCTGGGGTGGCTGAGAAGCCTGCAGAGCGTGCGGGGGAGGCTTCTGGTGCGGCCTGGGGTGGCTGAGAAGCCTGCAGAGCGTGCGGGGGAGGCTTCTGGTGCGGCCTGGGGTGGGACGGAAGCCTGCAGAGCGTGCGGGAGAGGCTTCTGCTGCGGCCTGGGGTGGGTCGGAAGCCTGCAGAGCGTGCGGGAGAGGCTTCTGGTGCGGCCTGGGGTGGGTCGGAAGCCTGCAGAGCGTGCGGGAGAGGCTTCTGCTGCGGCCTGGGGTGGCTGAGAAGCCTGCAGAGCGTGCGGGAGAGGCTTCTGCTGCGGCCTGGGGTGGCTGAGAAGCCTGCAGAGCGTGCGGGAGAGGCTTCTGCTGCGGCCTGGGGTGGCTGAGAAGCCTGCAGGGCGTGCGGGAGAGGCTTCTGCTGCGGCCTGGGGTGGGTCGGAAGCCTGCAGAGCGTGCGGGGGAGGCTTCTGGTGCGGCCTGGGGTGGCTGAGAAGCCTGCAGAGCGTGCGGGGGAGGCTTCTGGTGCGGCCTGGGGTGGCTGAGAAGCCTGCAGAGCTTGCGGGGGAGGCTTCTGGTGCGGCCTGGGGTGGGTCGGAAGCCTGCAGAGCATGCGGGGGAGGCTTCTGCTGCGGCCTGGGGTCTCTGGGTGGCCTCTAGAGAGGTGCAAAAGACCCTCTGGGTTGGGCTGGGGTGGCTCTTGGACCCCTGCCACACAGTGGAGAGAGGCCTCCGGCCCGCCACCTGTGTCCCTGTGTGCCTGAGTGCCTGTGTCCCTGTGTCCCTGTGTCCCTGAGTGCCTGAGTGCCTGTGTCCCTGTGTCCCTGTCTGTGTACCTGTGTGCGAGAGTGTCCGGCACGCCACCCAGCGGCGGCGGGCAAGCAGGTAGGCGGGTGGGCGGGCCGGCGAGGGCCAGTGTGAGTTTGGGGGGTGGGAGGGGAGGCGGCAGCTGGAAGCGTCAGAGGAGGGGGCGTGGCTCCGGCTGGCCCCGGGAGCAGGTTCCCGGGACCGGGACCGGCTGGACCCGGCGGGTGGTTGATCCCGGGGCGGGGGGCAGAGGCGGCGGGAAGCGGCAGCTGCGTGTGCGGCGGGGGGGTGGAGGGCGAACCGCGGCGGGAAGCGGATGCTTCAGAGCAGGTTACGGGGGCGGGGACGGACGACACCACCTGTCTCCGCCCCGGG
>NW_027142569.1:97500-110000 GCF_026170545.1 Melanerpes formicivorus | reverse complement strand
GCTCGGCAGCGCTGCCCTGGGAGTGCTCGGCGTCGCTTGTTCCCTCATATACGGAACTGGAGGGCCGTCAGCTCCGCGAGCGCACAACCAGCCGACCTCCGCCCAGCGGCAGGTCGCAGAAATCACGCCGGCTTGTACGATGACGTAGGCGGAGGCAGAGCGCAACAGCGACCCCTTGGCGACAAGCGCGATCTCCGCGGAGAGCACGTCTACTCGCCGAGGGAGAGCACGTCTACTCGCCGAGGGAGAGCACGTCTACTCGCCGAGGGAGAGCACGTCTACTCGCCCAGGGAGAGCACGTCTACTCGCCCAGGGAGAGCACGTCTACTCGCCCAGGGAGAGCACGTCTACTCGCCCAGGGAGAGCACGTCTACTCGCCCAGGGAGAGCACGTCTACTCGCCCAGGGAGAGCACGTCTACTCGCCCAGGGAGAGCACGTCTACTCGCCGAGGGAGAGCACGTCTACTCGCCCAGGGAGAGCACGTCTACTCGCCCAGGGAGAGCACGTCTACTCGCCCAGGGAGAGCACGTCTACTCGCCCAGGGAGAGCACGTCTACTCGCCCAGGGAGAGCACGTCTACTCGCCGAGGGAGAGCACGTCTACTCGCTGAGGGAGAGCACGTCTACTCGCCCAGGGAGAGCACGTCTACTCGCCCAGGGAGAGCACGTCTACTCGCCGAGGGAGAGCACGTCTACTCGCCGAGGGAGAGCACGTCTACCTCCCGCCTGAGGGAGAGCACGGGGGGGGGGGACAAAGACAGGCGGCAGCAGCTTCGGTGAACGTCACCCGGGAGGCGACCGGGGCTGTCCCGGGGCAGTCCCGGGAAGCCGGCGTCCGACACAGGGAACCGTCAGCTGCCGGACCGGGGCGAATCCCCGCGGCCACGGCAGGGGTGGGGGCTCGAAGACAGCCGGCAGCCGCTTCGGTGAACGTCACCCGGGAGGAGACTGGGGCCCTCCCGGGACCGTCCCGGGAAGACGACGTTCGGCACGAGATCCCGGCCGCGGCCGGACCGGCTCGAAGCCTCGCGGTCCCGGCAGCAGCCGGAGCCGCTCGCCGCCTCGGGCTCCCGGCCCCCTACAGATCCGGCGACTCGTTCGCGGGCGGCGGGGGGAGGCAGTGGAGGGGGTGCGGGGAGAAGCGGCAGCGGAGGCGGAGGGGGGGGGGGCTCGAAGACAGCCGTCAGCCGCTTCGGTGAACGTCACCCAGGAGGCGATCGGGGCCGTCCCGGGGCCGTCCCGGGATGCCGGCTTCCGGCACGGGGTCCCGGCCGCGGCCGGACCGGCTCGTATCCCCGCGGCTCCGGCAGGGGGGGGGGGGCTCGAAGACAGCCGGCAGTCGCCTCGGTGAACGTCACCCGGCCGGCGACCGCGGCCGTTCCGGGGCCGTCCCGGGAAGCCTGCGACAGGCACGGGGTCCCAGCCGCGGCCGGACCGACTCGAAGCCCCGCGGCCCCGGCACGGGGGAGGCCCAAAGACTGGCGGCAGCCGCTTCGCTGAACGTCACCCGGCCGGCGACCGGGGCCGTCCCGGGGCCGTCCCGGGATGCCGGCATCCGGCACGGGGTCCCGGCCGCGGCCGGACCGGCTCGAATCCCCGCGGTCCCGGCAGCAGCCGGAGCCGCTCGCCGTTCGGGCTCCCGGCACCCTACGGATCCGCCGACTCGTTCGCGGGCGGCGGGGGGAGGGAGTGGAGGGGGTGCGGGCAGAAGCGGCAGCGGAGGCGGAGGGGGGGGGGCTCGAAGACAGCCGGCAGCCGCTTCGGTGAACGTCACCCGGCCGGCGACCGGGTCCGTCCCGGGGCTGTCCGGGGATGCCGGCTTCCGGCACGGGGTCCCGGCCGCGGCCGGACCGGCTCGAATCCCCGCGGTCCCGGCAGCAGCCGGAGCCGCTCGCCGTTCGGGCTCCCGGCACCCTACAGATCCGGCGACTCGTTCGCGGGAGGCGGGGGGAGGCAGTGAAGGAGGTGCGGGCAGAAGCGGCAGCGGAGGCGGAGGGGGGGGGGGGGGCTCGGAGACAGCCGTCAACCGCTTCGGTGAACGTCACCCGGGAGGCGACCGGCGACCGGCCCGGGAAGCCATCGTCCGGCCCGGGATCCCGGCCGCGGCCGGACCGGCTCGAAGCCCCGCGGCCCCGGCACGGGGGAGGCCCAAAGACTGGCGGCAGCCGCTTCGCTGAACGTCACCCGGCCGGCGACCGGGGCCGTCCCGGGGCCGTCCCGGGATGCCGGCTTCCGGCACGGGGTCGCGGCAGCGGAGGCGGAGGGGGGGGGGGGGCTCGAAGACAGCCGGCAGCCGCTTCGGTGAACGTCACCCGGCCGGCGACCGGGGCCGTCCCGGGGCTGTCCGGGGATGCCGGCTTCCGGCACGGGGTCCCGGCCGCGGCCGGACCGGCTCGAATCCCCGCGGTCCCGGCAGCAGCCGGAGCCGCTCGCCGTTCGGGCTCCCGGCACCCTACGGATCCGGCGACTCGTTCGCGGGCGGCGGGGGGAGGCAGTGGAGGGGGTGCGGGCAGAAGCGGCCGCGGAGGCGGAGGGGGGGGGGGGCTCGAAGACAGCCGTCAGCCGCTTCGGTGAACGTCACCCGGGAGGCGACCGGGACCGGCCCGGGAAGCCATCGTCCGGCCCCGGATCCCGGCCGCGGCCGGACCGGCTCGAAGCCCCGCGGCCCCGGCACGGGGGAGGCCCAAAGACTGGCGGCAGCCGCTTCGCTGAACGTCACCCGGCCGGCGACCGGGGCCGTCCCGGGGCCGTCCCGGGATGCCGGCTTCCGGCACGGGGTCCCGGCCGCGGCCGGACCGGCTCGAATCCCCGCGGTCCCGGCAGCAGCCGGAGCCGCTCGCCGTTCGGGCTCCCGGCACCCTACAGATCCGGCGACTCGTTCGCGGGCGGCGGGGGGGAGGCAGTGGAGGGGGTGCGGGCAGAAGCGGCCGCGGAGGCGGAGGGGGGGGGGGGGCTCGAAGACAGCCGTCAGCCGCTTCGGTGAACGTCACCCGGGAGGCGACCGGGACCGGCCCGGGAAGCCATCGTCCGGCCCCGGATCCCGGCCGCGGCCGGACCGGCTCGAAGCCCCGCGGCCCCGGCACGGGGGAGGCCCAAAGACTGGCGGCAGCCGCTTCGCTGAACGTCACCCGGCCGGCGACCGGGGCCGTCCCGGGGCCGTCCCGGGATGCCGGCTTCCGGCACGGGGTCCCGGCCGCGGCCGGACCGGCTCGAATCCCCGCGGTCCCGGCAGCAGCCGGAGCCGCTCGCCGTTCGGGCTCCCGGCACCCTACGGATCCGGCGACTCGTTCGCCGGCGGCGGGGGGAGGCAGTGGAGGCGGTGCGGGGAGAAGCGGCAGCGGAGGCGGAGGGGGGGGGGGCTCGAAGACAGCCGGCAGCCGCTTCGGTGAACGTCACCCGGCCGGCGACCGGGGCCGTCCCGGGGCTGTCCGGGGATGCCGGCTTCCGGCACGGGGTCCCGGCCGCGGCCGGACCGGCTCGAATCCCCGCGGTCCCGGCAGCAGCCGGAGCCGCTCGCCGTTCGGGCTCCCGGCACCCTACAGATCCGGCGACTCGTTCGCCGGCGGCGGGGGGAGGCAGTGGAGGGGGTGCGGGGAGAAGCGGCAGCGGAGGCGGAGGGGGGGGGGGGGCTCGAAGACAGCCGGCAGCCGCTTCGGTGAACGTCACCCAGGAGGCGATCGGGGCCGTCCCGGGGCCGTCCCGGGATGCCGGCTTCCGCCACGGGGTCCCGGCCGCGGCCGGAGCGGCTCGAATCCCCGCGGTCCCGGCAGCAGCCGGAGCCGCTCGCCGTTCGGGCTCCCGGCACCCTACGGATCCGGCGACTCGTTCGCGGGAGGCGGGGGGAGGCAGTGAAGGAGGTGCGGGCAGAAGCGGCAGCGGAGGCGGAGGGGGGGGGGGGGGCTCGGAGACAGCCGTCAACCGCTTCGGTGAACGTCACCCGGGAGGCGACCGGCGACCGGCCCGGGAAGCCATCGTCCGGCCCGGGATCCCGGCCGCGGCCGGACCGGCTCGAAGTCCCGCGGCCCCGGCACGGGGGAGGCCCAAAGACTGGCGGCAGCCGCTTCGCTGAACGTCACCCGGCCGGCGACCGGGGCCGTCCCGGGGCCGTCCCGGGATGCCGGCTTCCGGCACGGGGTCGCGGCAGCGGAGGCGGAGGGGGGGGGGGGGCTCGAAGACAGCCGGCAGCCGCTTCGCTGAACGTCACCCGGCCGGCGACCGGGGCCGTCCCGGGGCTGTCCGGGGATGCCGGCTTCCGGCACGGGGTCCCGGCCGCGGCCGGACCGGCTCGAATCCCCGCGGTCCCGGCAGCAGCCGGAGCCGCTCGCCGTTCGGGCTCCCGGCACCCTACGGATCCGGCGACTCGTTCGCGGGCGGCGGGGGGAGGCAGTGGAGGGGGTGCGGGCAGAAGCGGCCGCGGAGGCGGAGGGGGGGGGGGGGCTCGAAGACAGCCGTCAGCCGCTTCGGTGAACGTCACCCGGGAGGCGACCGGGACCGGCCCGGGAAGCCATCGTCCGGCCCCGGATCCCGGCCGCGGCCGGACCGGCTCGAAGCCCCGCGGCCCCGGCACGGGGGAGGCCCAAAGACTGGCGGCAGCCGCTTCGCTGAACGTCACCCGGCCGGCGACCGGGGCCGTCCCGGGGCCGTCCCGGGATGCCGGCTTCCGGCACGGGGTCCCGGCCGCGGCCGGACCGGCTCGAATCCCCGCGGTCCCGGCAGCAGCCGGAGCCGCTCGCCGTTCGGGCTCCCGGCACCCTACAGATCCGGCGACTCGTTCGCGGGCGGCGGGGGGAGGCAGTGGAGGGGGTGCGGGCAGAAGCGGCCGCGGAGGCGGAGGGGGGGGGGGGGCTCGAAGACAGCCGTCAGCCGCTTCGGTGAACGTCACCCGGGAGGCGACCGGGACCGGCCCGGGAAGCCATCGTCCGGCCCCGGATCCCGGCCGCGGCCGGACCGGCTCGAAGCCCCGCGGCCCCGGCACGGGGGAGGCCCAAAGACTGGCGGCAGCCGCTTCGCTGAACGTCACCCGGCCGGCGACCGGGGCCGTCCCGGGGCTGTCCGGGGATGCCGGCTTCCGGCACGGGGTCCCGGCCGCGGCCGGACCGGCTCGAATCCCCGCGGTCCCGGCAGCAGCCGGAGCCGCTCGCCGTTCGGGCTCCCGGCACCCTACAGATCCGGCGACTCGTTCGCGGGAGGCGGGGGGAGGCAGTGAAGGAGGTGCGGGCAGAAGCGGCAGCGGAGGCGGAGGGGGGGGGGGGGGGCTCGGAGACAGCCGTCAACCGCTTCGGTGAACGTCACCCGGGAGGCGACCGGCGACCGGCCCGGGAAGCCATCGTCCGGCCCGGGATCCCGGCCGCGGCCGGACCGGCTCGAAGCCCCGCGGCCCCGGCACGGGGGAGGCCCAAAGACTGGCGGCAGCCGCTTCGCTGAACGTCACCCGGCCGGCGACCGGGGCCGTCCCGGGGCCGTCCCGGGATGCCGGCTTCCGGCACGGGGTCGCGGCAGCGGAGGCGGAGGGGGGGGGGGGCTCGAAGACAGCCGGCAGCCGCTTCGGTGAACGTCACCCGGCCGGCGACCGGGGCCGTCCCGGGGCTGTCCGGGGATGCCGGCTTCCGGCACGGGGTCCCGGCCGCGGCCGGACCGGCTCGAATCCCCGCGGTCCCGGCAGCAGCCGGAGCCGCTCGCCGTTCGGGCTCCCGGCACCCTACGGATCCGGCGACTCGTTCGCGGGCGGCGGGGGGAGGCAGTGGAGGGGGTGCGGGCAGAAGCGGCCGCGGAGGCGGAGGGGGGGGGGGGGCTCGAAGACAGCCGTCAGCCGCTTCGGTGAACGTCACCCGGGAGGCGACCGGGACCGGCCCGGGAAGCCATCGTCCGGCCCCGGATCCCGGCCGCGGCCGGACCGGCTCGAAGCCCCGCGGCCCCGGCACGGGGGAGGCCCAAAGACTGGCGGCAGCCGCTTCGCTGAACGTCACCCGGCCGGCGACCGGGGCCGTCCCGGGGCCGTCCCGGGATGCCGGCTTCCGGCACGGGGGTCCCGGCCGCGGCCGGACCGGCTCGAATCCCCGCGGTCCCGGCAGCAGCCGGAGCCGCTCGCCGTTCGGGCTCCCGGCACCCTACGGATCCGGCGACTCGTTCGCCGGCGGCGGGGGGAGGCAGTGGAGGCGGTGCGGGGAGAAGCGGCAGCGGAGGCGGAGGGGGGGGGGGCTCGAAGACAGCCGGCAGCCGCTTCGGTGAACGTCACCCGGCCGGCGACCGGGGCCGTCCCGGGGCTGTCCGGGGATGCCGGCTTCCGGCACGGGGTCCCGGCCGCGGCCGGACCGGCTCGAATCCCCGCGGTCCCGGCAGCAGCCGGAGCCGCTCGCCGTTCGGGCTCCCGGCACCCTACAGATCCGGCGACTCGTTCGCCGGCGGCGGGGGGAGGCAGTGGAGGGGGTGCGGGGAGAAGCGGCAGCGGAGGCGGAGGGGGGGGGGGGGCTCGAAGACAGTCGGCAGCCGCTTCGGTGAACGTCACCCAGGAGGCGATCGGGGCCGTCCCGGGGCCGTCCCGGGATGCCGGCTTCCGCCACGGGGTCCCGGCCGCGGCCGGACCGGCTCGAATCCCCGCGGTCCCGGCAGCAGCCGGAGCCGCTCGCCGTTCGGGCTCCCGGCACCCTACGGATCCGGCGACTCGTTCGCGGGAGGCGGGGGGAGGCAGTGAAGGAGGTGCGGGCAGAAGCGGCAGCGGAGGCGGAGGGGGGGGGGGGGGCTCGGAGACAGCCGTCAACCGCTTCGGTGAACGTCACCCGGGAGGCGACCGGCGACCGGCCCGGGAAGCCATCGTCCGGCCCGGGATCCCGGCCGCGGCCGGACCGGCTCGAAGCCCCGCGGCCCCGGCACGGGGGAGGCCCAAAGACTGGCGGCAGCCGCTTCGCTGAACGTCACCCGGCCGGCGACCGGGGCCGTCCCGGGGCCGTCCCGGGATGCCGGCTTCCGGCACGGGGTCGCGGCAGCGGAGGCGGAGGGGGGGGGGGGGCTCGAAGACAGCCGGCAGCCGCTTCGCTGAACGTCACCCGGCCGGCGACCGGGGCCGTCCCGGGGCTGTCCGGGGATGCCGGCTTCCGGCACGGGGGTCCCGGCCGCGGCCGGACCGGCTCGAATCCCCGCGGTCCCGGCAGCAGCCGGAGCCGCTCGCCGTTCGGGCTCCCGGCACCCTACGGATCCGGCGACTCGTTCGCGGGCGGCGGGGGGAGGCAGTGGAGGGGGTGCGGGCAGAAGCGGCCGCGGAGGCGGAGGGGGGGGGGGGGCTCGAAGACAGCCGTCAGCCGCTTCGGTGAACGTCACCCGGGAGGCGACCGGGACCGGCCCGGGAAGCCATCGTCCGGCCCCGGATCCCGGCCGCGGCCGGACCGGCTCGAAGCCCCGCGGCCCCGGCACGGGGGAGGCCCAAAGACTGGCGGCAGCCGCTTCGCTGAACGTCACCCGGCCGGCGACCGGGGCCGTCCCGGGGCCGTCCCGGGATGCCGGCTTCCGGCACGGGGTCCCGGCCGCGGCCGGACCGGCTCGAATCCCCGCGGTCCCGGCAGCAGCCGGAGCCGCTCGCCGTTCGGGCTCCCGGCACCCTACGGATCCGGCGACTCGTTCGCCGGCGGCGGGGGGAGGCAGTGGAGGCGGTGCGGGGAGAAGCGGCAGCGGAGGCGGAGGGGGGGCGGGGGGCACGATAGTGGCGGGGGGGCGGGGGGTGCTCGAAGGCAGCCGGCAGCCGGTTCGGTGAACATTCGCCGGGGCGGGGGGGCGACCTGTCCGTGCCCGGGGCAGCCCCGGGAAGCCGGCAGCCAGCACGGGGTCCCGGCAGCACCTGTTCCCTGCCCTGGGACTTGCCGTGCCCGGCGGCCGGTTGCCGGGTGGGGGGAGCGATGAGAGGCGGGGCGCAGCGGCCGGGGCAGCGCCGGGCGGCAGCGGGGGGGCTGGGCGGGTGGGGTAGGCGTCGAGCGGCAAGCCCTCGGCTGCAGCGAATGTTCGGCGGTGCGGGGCGGGGGGGGGACGGGACGACACGTTGGGGGCGCCGAGTCCGAGCCACCCCCGGCCCCAGGGGCGGCCGGAGGGGGAGGCCGGTGCCTGGCCCTGGGAGCTGCTGGGCGCCGGATGGCCGAGGGTGCGTCAGAAGCCGCCCGAGCGGTCGAGCAGGTCCTCCAGAAAGGCCTAGGGTGGCTTCGAGGGCCCCGGGAGCAGTCGAGGGAGGCCTCCAGGCAGGTCTGGAGTGGATGGGAGGCCTTCCAAAGCAGACAAGGGAGGCTGCCAGCGGGGCCTAGGCTGGCACTGCAGCCTGTAAATGGTTGGGGGGGGGGCCTCTGGTGCGGCCTGGAGTCTCTGGGTGGCGTCCAGAGAGGTGCAAAAGATCCTCTGGTGCGGCCTGTGGTGGCGGAGAAGCCTGCAGAGCGTGCGGGGGAGGCTTCTGGTGCGGCCTGGGGTGGCTGAGAAGCCTGCAGAGCGTGCGGGGGAGGCTTCTGCTGCGGCCTGGGGTGGCTGAGAAGCCTGCAGAGCGTGCGGGGGAGGCTTCTGCTGCGGCCTGGGGTGGCTGAGAAGCCTGCAGAGCGTGCGGGAGAGGCTTCTGCTGCGGCCTGGGGTGGCTGAGAAGCCTGCAGAGCGTGCGGGAGAGGCTTCTGGTGCGGCCTGGGGTGGCTGAGAAGCCTGCAGAGCGTGCGGGGGAGGCTTCTGGTGCGGCCTGGGGTGGGACGGAAGCCTGCAGAGCGTGCGGGAGAGGCTTCTGGTGCGGCCTGGGGTGGGTCGGAAGCCTGCAGAGCGTGCGGGAGAGGCTTCTGCTGCGGCCTGGGGTGGGTCGGAAGCCTGCAGAGCGTGCGGGAGAGGCTTCTGTTGGGGCCTGGGGTGGCTGAGAAGCCTGCAGAGCGTGCGGGAGAGGCTTCTGCTGCGGCCTGGGGTGGCTGAGAAGCCTGCAGAGCGTGCGGGAGAGGCTTCTGCTGCGGCCTGGGGTGGCTGAGAAGCCTGCAGAGCGTGCGGGAGAGGCTTCTGGTGCGGCCTGGGGTGGCTGAGAAGCCTGCAGAGCGTGCGGGGGAGGCTTCTGGTGCGGCCTGGGGTGGCTGAGAAGCCTGCAGAGCGTGCGGGGAGAGGCTTCTGGTGCGGCCTGGGGTGGCTGAGAAGCCTGCAGAGCGTGCGGGAGAGGCTTCTGCTGCGGCCTGGGGTGGCTGAGAAGCCTGCAGGGCGTGCGGGAGAGGCTTCTGCTGCGGCCTGGGGTGGGTGGGAAGCCTGCAGGGCGTGCGGGGGAGGCTTCTGGTGCGGCCTGGGGTGGCTGAGAAGCCTGCAGAGCGTGCGGGGGAGGCTTCTGGTGCGGCCTGGGGTGGCTGAGAAGCCTGAAGAGCGTGCGGGAGAGGCTTCTGGTGCGGCCTGGGGTGGCTGAGAAGCCTGCAGAGCGTGCGGGGGAGGCTTCTGGTGCGGCCTGGGGTGGCTGAGAAGCCTGAAGAGCGTGCGGGAGAGGCTTCTGGTGCGGCCTGGGGTGGCTGAGAAGCCTGCAGAGCGTGCGGGGGAGGCTTCTGGTGCGGCCTGGGGTGGCTGAGAAGCCTGCAGAGCGTGCGGGAGAGGCTTCTGGTGCGGCCTGGGGTGGCTGAGAAGCCTGCAGAGCGTGCGGGAGAGGCTTCTGCTGCGGCCTGGGGTGGCTGAGAAGCCTGCAGAGCGTGCGGGAGAGGCTTCTGCTGTGGCCTGGGGTGGGTCGGAAGCCTGCAGAGCTTGCGGGGGAGGCTTCTGGTGCGGCCTGGGGTGGGTCGGAAGCCTGCAGAGCATGCGGGGGAGGCTTCTGCTGCGGCCTGGGGTCTCTGGGTGGCCTCTAGAGAGGTGCAAAAGACCCTCTGGGTTGGGCTGGGGTGGCTCTTGGACCCCTGCCACACAGTGGAGAGAGGCCTCCGGCCCGCCACCTGTGTCCCTGTGTGCCTGAGTGCCTGTGTCCCTGTGTCCCTGTGTCCCTGTGTCCCTGAGTGCCTGAGTGCCTGTGTCCCTGTGTCCCTGTGTCCCTGAGTGCCTGAGTGCCTGAGTGCCTGTGTCCCTGTGTCCTTGTGTCCCTGTGTCCCTGTGTCCCTGTGTGCCTGAGTGCCTGTGTCCCTGTGTCCCTGTCTGTGTACCTGTGTGCGAGAGTGTCCGGCACGCCACCCAGCGGCGGCGGGCAAGCAGGTAGGCGGGTGGGCGGGCCGGCGAGGGCCAGTGTGAGTTTGGGGGGGTGGGAGGGGAGGCGGCAGCTGGAAGCGTCAGAGGAGGGGGCGTGGCTCCGGCTGGCCCCGGGAGCAGGTTCCCGGGACCGGGACCGGCTGGACCCGGCGGGTGGTTGATCCCGGGGCGGGGGGCAGAGGCGGCGGGAAGCGGCAGCTGCGTGTGCGGCGGGGGGGGTGGAGGGCGAACCGCGGCGGGAAGCGGATGCTTCAGAGCAGGTTACGGGGGCGGGGACGGACGACACCACCTGTCCCCGCCCCGGGACGGGCTGGACCCGGCGCCCTGGACCCGGCGCCGTGTACCCGCCGCCGCCCCCCGCCGCCGCCCCCCTCCGCCACCCCGGGACCCCGACGTTTTTTGGCGCCCGCGCCTTTTTTTTGCTCCCCGCCTGCCCGCGCTGCCCCGGGCCCTCCCCCGGGGCGGGGCGGGAGGGAGGGACGGACGGACGGGTAGCCGGGGATCTCCGAGCGCGCGCCACCAGACCGAGGCGGGTCCCGGCGGCGGCGGCGGCGGCGGCGGCAGCAAGCGACGGCGGGGGGGGCAGGCTAGGGAGAGAGGGGGAGCGGCATGCGGTAGGGCTGGGGGGTTTGTTTCGGGGGGGAGGGGTGGGGGGGGGTGGCAGCGGTCAGCGAGAGCGGGGAGAGGGGGAGCGGCATGCGGTCGGGCTGGGGTGTTTTTGGGGTGGGGGCGTTGGGGGGATTAGCGGGCGGGGCGGGCAGCCGAGCCAAGCGGCAAGCCGGGGGGGCGGGCGAGGGCGGCTTTAGGGCCGGAGGAGCGGAGCGCAACCTCCCCCGTGCAGGCTCCAGCGTGGAGAGCAGCAAGTTTTTGGGGACGGGGGACGACGGACGGGAGGGGCAGCGGCGAGAGGCTAGCTGCGGCAAGGGGCACCGGCACGGCCGCCCTAACAGCGCCGCCTCGGTCGCAGGGGTTAGAGAGCAGCCGGGCAGCCCGGGAGGGAAGCGGCAGCCCGCGAAGGGGGGAAGGGGGGGCTCCGCGCAAACCGCTAACGGGAGCCGGGGGGTGTGGGGAGCTGGGGGTGGCAGCAGCGGCAAGAGGCAACGTCGGGAGGGGGGGGCTCCGCGCAAACCGGTAACGGGGGCCGGGGGGGTGTGGGGGGGGGCGGTGGCGGCCGCGGCAAGAGGCAACGGCAGGCGGGGGGGCTCCGCGCAAACCGGCAGCGGGGGGGGGGGGGGCGGGGGGTAGCGGCAAGAGGCAACGGCGGGAAGGGGGGGCTCCGCGCAAACCGCTAACGGGAGCCGGGGGGTGTGGGGAGCTGGGGGTGGCAGCAGCGGCAAGAGGCAACGTCGGGAGGGGGGGCTCCGCGCAAACCGGTAACGGGGGCCCGGGGGTGTGGAGGGGGCGGTGGTGGCCGCGGCGAGAGGCAACGGCAGGCGGGGGGCGCTCCGCGCAAACCGGCAGCGGGGGGGGGGGGCGGGGGTAACGGCAAGAGGCAACGGCGGGAAGGGGGGGCCTCCGTGCAAACCGGCAGCGGGGGGGGGGCGGGGGTAGCGGCAAGAGGCAACGGCGGGAAGGGGGGGCTCCGCGCGGCTTCCGCGCAAACCGGCAGCGGGGGGGGGCGGGGGGGTAGCGGCAAGAGGCAACGGCGGGAAGGGGGGGGCTCCGCGCAAACCGGCAGCGGGGGGGGGCGGGGGGGTAGCGGCAAAGAGGCAACGGCGGGAAGGGGGGGGCTCCGCGCAAACCGCTAACGGGAGCCGGGGGGTGTGGGGAGCTGGGGTGGCAGCAGCGGCAAGAGGCAACGTCGGGAGGGGGGGCTCCGCGCAAACCGGGTAACGGGGGCCCGGGGGTGTGGAGGGGGCGGTGGTGGCCGCGGCGAGAGGCAACGGCAGGCGGGGGGCGCTCCGCGCAAACCGGCAGCCGGGGGGGGGGCGGGGGTAACGGCAAGATGGCAACGGCGGGAAGGGGGGGCTCCGCGCAAACGGCAGCGGGGGGGGGGGGGCGGGGGTAGCGGCAAGAGGCAACGTCGGGAGGGGGGGGCGCCGCGCAAACCGGCAACGGGGGCGGGGGGGGGGAGGCGGTCAGGGGCGGGGGGGAGATTTCTAGAGATGCCGGCAGACCTTCTCCCCGGTGAGAACAGCGCTGTTGAAGAAAAGACTGCCTTCAGAACACAACCTTTAATGAAAGACGCTCGATGAAACAACACTTAATAAAAGAAGGTTTCATGCCGACTGCCTCTCTTCATTTACGCCCGCCGCGGGGGGGGGGGGGGTTGGGGGCCGGTGCGGGACGATACCAGGCGGCCCTCGTCCCGGGGACCACGTCTACCCCGCGGTTCCCAGCCTCCCGCGCGCTAAGTG
>NW_027142569.1:72500-85000 GCF_026170545.1 Melanerpes formicivorus | reverse complement strand
GGACAGAAGGAAAGGAAGCCAGCGGAGGCCCCACGGCCTCGCTCTTCTGGGACAGACACAGCCACGCGCACCCGCCACCGCCCTCGGGAGCAGCCAGCAGGCACGGGGCTCGGCGTGCGGGCAACACGCCGGAGGAGCAAACGGGGCGCCCTCCAGAGATGGGGGGGGGGGGGGCAAGCTGCACCGGGCCGCACCGGCTCACAGGGCACCTCTGCCTCCCCGAAATGTGGGGCTTGCATTTTCCCTCAAGCTGCACCGAGTTACATCTCCATCACGGGGCGCCCCTCTGGAGCCAGGAGGAAGCCGTGCTGGGGCACCGGCTTGCCCTCCTGCCCCCATGCCGGGCTCCATAGCATACGACTGGCCAGTCACCGCCGCTGGCTTTTCCCTTAGATGCCGTGCCCCCGCGGGCTGCGGCTTTGGCCATGGGGGGGAACCCCCGTGAAGAGGGTCCAGTGCTGGGAACTCTCTCTGCCCCTTACCGGGCTCTCTCTCGCCGTGCCTGGACGGGCTTGCTTTCCATTCTTGGTGGGACCGACGCCGGCACCACGTCTCCCCGGCTTTCTCTGCCCCCGTGCCCCACCGGGCAAACTTCGCTTCGGGGGTTCCACACTTCGGCAGTGGCCGGCGCCAGCCACTCGTCAACTTTTTTTCTTTTCCCCGCTTTCGTTGCCGAGCCCGGGCTGGGCTCCGGCTCACGGACGAGCGAAACCCATCCAACACCGCTGAGGGTGCGCCAGCGGCCGCTCCAAACCGCCGCGCCTTTGTTCGGCCCCGCGGGTCCCCTCTCTGACCCGGGCGAAAGCCACCGAGAAGCCAGACGGACCCCTGCCCAGCCGCCTGGCGGGTGGCTTGGAGCAGCCGCTCGGCAGCGCTGCCCTGGGAGTGCTCGGCGTCGCTTGTTCCCTCATATACGGAACTGGAGGGCCGTCAGCTCCGCGAGCGCACAACCAGCCGACCTCCGCCCAGCGGCAGGTCGCAGAAATCACGCCGGCTTGTACGATGACGTAGGCGGAGGCAGAGCGCAACAGCGACCCCTTGGCGACAAGCGCGATCTCCGCGGAGAGCACGTCTACTCGCCGAGGGAGAGCACGTCTACTCGCCGAGGGAGAGCACGTCTACTCGCCGAGGGAGAGCACGTCTACTCGCCGAGGGAGAGCACGTCTACTCGCCGAGGGAGAGCACGTCTACTCGCCCAGGGAGAGCACGTCTACTCGCCCAGGGAGAGCACGTCTACTCGCCGAGGGAGAGCACGTCTACTCGCCCAGGGAGAGCACGTCTACTCGCCCAGGGAGAGCACGTCTACTCGCCCAGGGAGAGCACGTCTACTCGCCGAGGGAGAGCACGTCTACTCGCCGAGGGAGAGCACGTCTACTCGCCGAGGGAGAGCACGTCTACTCGCCGAGGGAGAGCACGTCTACCTCCCGCCTGAGGGAGAGCACGGGGGGGGGGGGACAAAGACAGGCGGCAGCAGCTTCGGTGAACGTCACCCGGGAGGCGACCGGGGCTGTCCCGGGGCAGTCCCGGGAAGCCGGCGTCCGACACAGGGAACCGTCAGCTGCCGGACCGGGGCGAATCCCCGCGGCCACGGCAGGGGTGGGGGCTCGAAGACAGCCGGCAGCCGCTTCGGTGAACGTCACCCGGGAGGAGACTGGGGCCCTCCCGGGACCGTCCCGGGAAGACGACGTTCGGCACGAGATCCCGGCCGCGGCCGGACCGGCTCGAAGCCTCGCGGTCCCGGCAGCAGCCGGAGCCGCTCGCCGCCTCGGGCTCCCGGCCCCCTACAGATCCGGCGACTCGTTCGCGGGCGGCGGGGGGAGGCAGTGGAGGGGGTGCGGGGAGAAGCGGCAGCGGAGGCGGAGGGGGGGAGGCTCGAAGACAGCCGGCAGCCGCTTCGGTGAACGTCACCCAGGAGGCGATCGGGGCCGTCCCGGGGCCGTCCCGGGATGCCGGCTTCCGGCACGGGGTCCCGGCCGCGGCCGGACCGGCTCGTATCCCCGCGGCTCCGGCAGGGGGGGGGGGGGCTCGAAGACAGCCGGCAGTCGCCTCGGTGAACGTCACCCGGCCGGCGACCGCGGCCGTTCCGGGGCCGTCCCGGGAAGCCTGCGACAGGCACGGGGTCCCAGCCGCGGCCGGACCGACTCGAAGCCCCGCGGCCCCGGCACGGGGGAGGCCCAAAGACTGGCGGCAGCCGCTTCGCTGAACGTCACCCGGCCGGCGACCGGGGCCGTCCCGGGGCCGTCCCGGGATGCCGGCATCCGGCACGGGGTCCCGGCCTCGGCCGGACCCGCACTGGGTGCCGCCGCCTCGGGCTCTCGGGACGGTATGGATCCGCCGACTCGTTCGCCGGCGGCGGGGGGAGGCAGTGGAGGGGGTGCGGGGAGAAGCGGCAGCGGAGGCGGAGGGGGGGGGGGGCTCGAAGACAGCCGGCAGCCGCTTCGGTGAACGTCACCCGGCCGGCGACCGGGGCCGTCCCGGGGCTGTCCGGGGATGCCGGCTTCCGGCACGGGGTCCCGGCCGCGGCCGGAGCGGCTCGAATCCCCGCGGTCCCGGCAGCAGCCGGAGCCGCTCGCCGTTCGGGCTCCCGGCACCCTACAGATCCGGCGACTCGTTCGCGGGCGGCGGGGGGAGGCAGTGGAGGGGGTGCGGGCAGAAGCGGCCGCGGAGGCGGAGGGGGGGGGGGCTCGAAGACAGCCGTCAGCCGCTTCGGTGAACGTCACCCGGGAGGCGACCGGGACCGGCCCGGGAAGCCATCGTCCGGCCCCGGATCCCGGCCGCGGCCGGACCGGCTCGAAGCCCCGCGGCCCCGGCACGGGGGAGGCTCGAAGACTGGCGGCAGCCGCTTCGCTGAACGTCACCCGGCCGGCGACCGGGGCCGTCCCGGGGCCGTCCCGGGATGCCGGCTTCCGCCACGGGGTCCCGGCCGCGGCCGGACCGGCTCGAATCCCCGCGGTCCCGGCAGCAGCCGGAGCCGCTCGCCGTTCGGGCTCCCGGCACCCTACGGATCCGGCGACTCGTTCGCGGGCGGCGGGGGGAGGCAGTGGAGGGGGTGCGGGCAGAAGCGGCAGCGGAGGCGGAGGCGGGGGGGGCTCGAAGACAGCCGGCAGCCGCTTCGGTGAACGTCCCCCGGCCGGCGACCGGGGCCGTCCCGGGGCTGTCCGGGGATGCCGGCTTCCGGCACGGGGTCCCGGCCGCGGCCGGACCGGCTCGAATCCCCGCGGTCCCGGCAGCAGCCGGAGCCGCTCGCCGTTCGGGCTCCCGGCACCCTACAGATCCGGCGACTCGTTCGCGGGCGGCGGGGGGAGGCAGTGGAGGGGGTGCGGGCAGAAGCGGCCGCGGAGGCGGAGGGGGGGGGGGGCTCGAAGACAGCCGGCAGCCGCTTCGGTGAACGTCACCCGGCCGGCGACCGGGGCCGTCCCGGGGCTGTCCGGGGATGCCGGCTTCCGGCACGGGGTCCCGGCCGCGGCCGGACCGGCTCGAATCCCCGCGGTCCCGGCAGCAGCCGGAGCCGCTCGCCGTTCGGGCTCCCGGCACCCTACAGATCCGGCGACTCGTTCGCGGGCGGCGGGGGGAGGCAGTGGAGGGGGTGCGGGCAGAAGCGGCCGCGGAGGCGGAGGGGGGGGGGGGCTCGAAGACAGCCGTCAGCCGCTTCGGTGAACGTCACCCGGGAGGCGACCGGGACCGGCCCGGGAAGCCATCGTCCGGCCCCGGATCCCGGCCGCGGCCGGACCGGCTCGAAGTCCCGCGGCCCCGGCACGGGGGAGGCCCAAAGACTGGCGGCAGCCGCTTCGCTGAACGTCACCCGGCCGGCGACCGGGGCCGTCCCGGGGCCGTCCCGGGATGCCGGCTTCCGGCACGGGGTCCCGGCCGCGGCCGGACCGGCTCGAATCCCCGCGGTCCCGGCAGCAGCCGGAGCCGCTCGCCCTTCGGGCTCCCGGCACCCTACGGATCCGCCGACTCGTTCGCCGGCGGCGGGGGGAGGCAGTGGAGGGGGTGCGGGCAGAAGCGGCAGCGGAGGCTGAGGGGGGGGGGCTCGAAGACAGCCGTCAGCCGCTTCGGTGAACGTCACCCGGCCGGCGACCGGGGCCGTCCCGGGGCTCTCCGGGGATGCCGGCTTCCGGCACGGGGTCCCGGCCGCGGCCGGAGCGGCTCGAATCCCCGCGGTCCCGGCAGCAGCCGGAGCCGCTCGCCCTTCGGGCTCCCGGCACCCTACAGATCCGGCGACTCGTTCGCGGGCGGCGGGGGGAGGCAGTGGAGGGGGTGCGGGCAGAAGCGGCCGCGGAGGCGGAGGGGGGGGGGGGGCTCGAAGACAGCCGGCAGCCGCTTCGGTGAACGTCACCCGGGAGGCGACCGGGACCGGCCCGGGAAGCCATCGTCCGGCCCCGGATCCCGGCCGCGGCCGGACCGGCTCGAAGCCCCGCGGCCCCGGCACGGGGGAGGCCCAAAGACTGGCGGCAGCCGCTTCGCTGAACGTCACCCGGCCGGCGACCGGGGCCGTCCCGGGGCCGTCCCGGGATGCCGGCTTCCGGCACGGGGGTCCCGGCCGCGGCCGGACCGGCTCGAATCCCCGCGGTCCCGGCAGCAGCCGGAGCCGCTCGCCGTTCGGGCTCCCGGCACCCTACGGATCCGCCGACTCGTTCGCCGGCGGCGGGGGGAGGCAGTGGAGGGGGTGCGGGGAGAAGCGGCAGCGGAGGCGGAGGGGGGGGGGCTCGAAGACAGCCGGCAGCCGCTTCGGTGAACGTCACCCAGGAGGCGATCGGGGCCGTCCCGGGGCCGTCCCGGGATGCCGGCTTCCGGCACGGGGTCCCGGCCGCGGCCGGACCGGCTCGTATCCCCGCGGCTCCGGCAGGGGGGGGGGGGGCTCGAAGACAGCCGGCAGTCGCCTCGGTGAACGTCACCCGGCCGGCGACCGCGGCCGTTCCGGGGCCGTCCCGGGAAGCCTGCGACAGGCACGGGGTCCCAGCCGCGGCCGGACCGACTCGAAGCCCCGCGGCCCCGGCACGGGGGAGGCCCAAAGACTGGCGGCAGCCGCTTCGCTGAACGTCACCCGGCCGGCGACCGGGGCCGTCCCGGGGCCGTCCCGGGATGCCGGCATCCGGCACGGGGTCCCGGCCTCGGCCGGACCCGCACTGGGTGCCGCCGCCTCGGGCTCTCGGGACGGTATGGATCCGCCGACTCGTTCGCCGGCGGCGGGGGGAGGCAGTGGAGGGGGTGCGGGGAGAAGCGGCAGCGGAGGCGGAGGGGGGGGGGGGCTCGAAGACAGCCGGCAGCCGCTTCGGTGAACGTCACCCGGCCGGCGACCGGGGCCGTCCCGGGGCTGTCCGGGGATGCCGGCTTCCGGCACGGGGTCCCGGCCGCGGCCGGAGCGGCTCGAATCCCCGCGGTCCCGGCAGCAGCCGGAGCCGCTCGCCGTTCGGGCTCCCGGCACCCTACAGATCCGGCGACTCGTTCGCGGGCGGCGGGGGGAGGCAGTGGAGGGGGTGCGGGCAGAAGCGGCCGCGGAGGCGGAGGGGGGGGGGGCTCGAAGACAGCCGTCAGCCGCTTCGGTGAACGTCACCCGGGAGGCGACCGGGACCGGCCCGGGAAGCCATCGTCCGGCCCCGGATCCCGGCCGCGGCCGGACCGGCTCGAAGCCCCGCGGCCCCGGCACGGGGGAGGCTCGAAGACTGGCGGCAGCCGCTTCGCTGAACGTCACCCGGCCGGCGACCGGGGCCGTCCCGGGGCCGTCCCGGGATGCCGGCTTCCGCCACGGGGTCCCGGCCGCGGCCGGACCGGCTCGAATCCCCGCGGTCCCGGCAGCAGCCGGAGCCGCTCGCCGTTCGGGCTCCCGGCACCCTACGGATCCGGCGACTCGTTCGCGGGCGGCGGGGGGAGGCAGTGGAGGGGGTGCGGGCAGAAGCGGCAGCGGAGGCGGAGGCGGGGGGGGGCTCGAAGACAGCCGGCAGCCGCTTCGGTGAACGTCCCCCGGCCGGCGACCGGGGCCGTCCCGGGGCTGTCCGGGGATGCCGGCTTCCGGCACGGGGTCCCGGCCGCGGCCGGACCGGCTCGAATCCCCGCGGTCCCGGCAGCAGCCGGAGCCGCTCGCCGTTCGGGCTCCCGGCACCCTACAGATCCGGCGACTCGTTCGCGGGCGGCGGGGGGAGGCAGTGGAGGGGGTGCGGGCAGAAGCGGCCGCGGAGGCGGAGGGGGGGGGGGGCTCGAAGACAGCCGGCAGCCGCTTCGGTGAACGTCACCCGGCCGGCGACCGGGGCCGTCCCGGGGCTGTCCGGGGATGCCGGCTTCCGGCACGGGGTCCCGGCCGCGGCCGGACCGGCTCGAATCCCCGCGGTCCCGGCAGCAGCCGGAGCCGCTCGCCGTTCGGGCTCCCGGCACCCTACAGATCCGGCGACTCGTTCGCGGGCGGCGGGGGGAGGCAGTGGAGGGGGTGCGGGCAGAAGCGGCCGCGGAGGCGGGGGGGGGGGGGGCTCGAAGACAGCCGTCAGCCGCTTCGGTGAACGTCACCCGGGAGGCGACCGGGACCGGCCCGGGAAGCCATCGTCCGGCCCCGGATCCCGGCCGCGGCCGGACCGGCTCGAAGTCCCGCGGCCCCGGCACGGGGGAGGCCCAAAGACTGGCGGCAGCCGCTTCGCTGAACGTCACCCGGCCGGCGACCGGGGCCGTCCCGGGGCCGTCCCGGGATGCCGGCTTCCGGCACGGGGTCCCGGCCGCGGCCGGACCGGCTCGAATCCCCGCGGTCCCGGCAGCAGCCGGAGCCGCTCGCCCTTCGGGCTCCCGGCACCCTACGGATCCGCCGACTCGTTCGCCGGCGGCGGGGGGAGGCAGTGGAGGGGGTGCGGGCAGAAGCGGCAGCGGAGGCTGAGGGGGGGGGGGCTCGAAGACAGCCGTCAGCCGCTTCGGTGAACGTCACCCGGCCGGCGACCGGGGCCGTCCCGGGGCTCTCCGGGGATGCCGGCTTCCGGCACGGGGTCCCGGCCGCGGCCGGAGCGGCTCGAATCCCCGCGGTCCCGGCAGCAGCCGGAGCCGCTCGCCCTTCGGGCTCCCGGCACCCTACAGATCCGGCGACTCGTTCGCGGGCGGCGGGGGGAGGCAGTGGAGGGGGTGCGGGCAGAAGCGGCCGCGGAGGCGGAGGGGGGGGGGGGGCTCGAAGACAGCCGGCAGCCGCTTCGGTGAACGTCACCCGGGAGGCGACCGGGACCGGCCCGGGAAGCCATCGTCCGGCCCCGGATCCCGGCCGCGGCCGGACCGGCTCGAAGCCCCGCGGCCCCGGCACGGGGGAGGCCCAAAGACTGGCGGCAGCCGCTTCGCTGAACGTCACCCGGCCGGCGACCGGGGCCGTCCCGGGGCCGTCCCGGGATGCCGGCTTCCGGCACGGGGTCCCGGCCGCGGCCGGACCGGCTCGAATCCCCGCGGTCCCGGCAGCAGCCGGAGCCGCTCGCCGTTCGGGCTCCCGGCACCCTACGGATCCGCCGACTCGTTCGCCGGCGGCGGGGGGAGGCAGTGGAGGGGGTGCGGGCAGAAGCGGCAGCGGAGGCGGAGGGGGGGGGGGCTCGAAGACAGCCGTCAGCCGCTTCGGTGAACGTCCCCCGGCCGGCGACCGGGGCCGTCCCGGGGCTCTCCGGGGATGCCGGCTTCCGGCACGGGGTCCCGGCCGCGGCCGGACCGGCTCGAATCCCCGCGGTCCCGGCAGCAGCCGGAGCCGCTCGCCGTTCGGGCTCCCGGCACCCTACAGATCCGGCGACTCGTTCGCCGGCGGCGGGGGGAGGCAGTGGAGGGGGTGCGGGGAGAAGCGGCAGCGGAGGCGGGGGGGGGGGGGGGGCTCGAAGACAGCCGGCAGCTCTTCGGTGAACGTCACCCGGGAGGCGACCGGGACCGGCCCGGGAAGCCATCGTCCGGCCCGGGATCCCGGCCGCGGCCGGACCGGCTCGTATCCCCGCGGCTCCGGCAGGGGGGGGGGGGGCTCGAAGACAGCCGGCAGTCGCCTCGGTGAACGTCACCCGGCCGGCGACCGGGGCCGTCCCGGGGCCGTCCCGGGAAGCCTGCGACAGGCACGGGGTCCCAGCCGCGGCCGGACCGACTCGAAGCCCCGCGGCCCCGGCACGGGGGAGGCCCAAAGACTGGCGGCAGCCGCTTCGCTGAACGTCACCCGGCCGGCGACCGGGGCCGTCCCGGGGCCGTCCCGGGATGCCGGCATCCGGCACGGGGTCCCGGCCTCGGCCGGACCCGCACTGGGTGCCGCCGCCTCGGGCTCTCGGGACGGTATGGATCCGCCGACTCGTTCGCCGGCGGCGGGGGGAGGCAGTGGAGGGGGTGCGGGGAGAAGCGGCAGCGGAGGCGGAGGGGGGGGGGGCTCGAAGACAGCCGGCAGCCGCTTCGGTGAACGTCACCCGGCCGGCGACCGGGGCCGTCCCGGGGCTGTCCGGGGATGCCGGCTTCCGGCACGGGGTCCCGGCCGCGGCCGGACCGGCTCGAATCCCCGCGGTCCCGGCAGCAGCCGGAGCCGCTCGCCGTTCGGGCTCCCGGCACCCTACAGATCCGGCGACTCGTTCGCGGGCGGCGGGGGGAGGCAGTGGAGGGGGTGCGGGCAGAAGCGGCCGCGGAGGCGGAGGGGGGGGGGGGGCTCGAAGACAGCCGTCAGCCGCTTCGGTGAACGTCACCCGGGAGGCGACCGGGACCGGCCCGGGAAGCCATCGTCCGGCCCCGGATCCCGGCCGCGGCCGGACCGGCTCGAAGCCCCGCGGCCCCGGCACGGGGGAGGCCCAAAGACTGGCGGCAGCCGCTTCGCTGAACGTCACCCGGCCGGCGACCGGGGCCGTCCCGGGGCCGTCCCGGGATGCCGGCTTCCGGCACGGGGTCCCGGCCGCGGCCGGACCGGCTCGAATCCCCGCGGTCCCGGCAGCAGCCGGAGCCGCTCGCCGTTCGGGCTCCCGGCACCCTACGGATCCGCCGACTCGTTCGCCGGCGGCGGGGGGAGGCAGTGGAGGCGGTGCGGGGAGAAGCGGCAGCGGAGGCGGAGGGGGGGCGGGGGGGGACGATAGTGGCGGGGGGCGGGGGGTGCTCGAAGGCAGCCGGCAGCCGGTTCGGTGAACATTCGCCGGGGCGGGGGGCGACCTGTCCGTGCCCGGGGCAGCCCCGGGAAGCCGGCAGCCAGCACGGGGTCCCGGCAGCACCTGTTCCCTGCCCTGGGACTTGCCGTGCCCGGCGGCCGGTTGCCGGGTGGGGGGGAGCGATGAGAGGCGGGGCGCAGCGGCCGGGGCAGCGCCGGGCCGCAGCGGGGGGCTGGGCGGGTGGGGTAGGCGTCGAGCGGCAAGCCCTCGGCTGCAGCGAATGTTCGGCGGTGCGGGGCGGGGGGGGGACGGGACGACACGTTGGGGGCGCCGAGTCCGAGCCACCCCCGGCCCCAGGGGCGGCCGGAGGGGGAGGCCGGTGCCTGGCCCTGGGAGCTGCTGGGCGCCGGATGGCCGAGGGTGCGTCAGAAGCCGCCCGAAGCGGTCGAGCAGGTCCTCCAGAAAGGCCTAGGGTGGCTTCGAGGGCCCCGGGAGCAGTCGAGGGAGGCCTCCAGGCAGGTCTGGAGTGGATGGGAGGCCTTCCAAAGCAGACAAGGGAGGCTGCCAGCGGGGCCTAGGCTGGCACTGCAGCCTGTAAATGGTTGGGGGGGGGGGGCCTCTGGTGCGGCCTGGAGTCTCTGGGTGGCGTCCAGAGAGGTGCAAAAGATCCTCTGGTGCGGCCTGTGGTGGCGGAGAAGCCTGCAGAGCGTGCGGGGGAGGCTTCTGGTGTGGCCTGGGGTGGGTCGGAAGCCTGCAGAGCGTGCGGGAGAGGCTTCTGGTGCGGCCTGGGGTGGCTGAGAAGCCTGCAGAGCGTGCGGGAGAGGCTTCTGGTGCGGCCTGGGGTGGCTGAGAAGCCTGCAGAGCGTGCGGGAGAGGCTTCTGCTGCGGCCTGGGGTGGCTGAGAAGCCTGCAGAGCGTGCGGGGGAGGCTTCTGTTGGGGCCTGGGGTGGGTCAGAAGCCTACAGAGCGTGCGGGGGAGGCTTCCGGTGCGGCCTGGGGTGGGTCGGAAGCCTGCAGAGCGTGCGGGAGAGGCTTCTGTTGGGGCCTGGGGTGGCTGAGAAGCCTGCAGAGCGTGCGGGGGAGGCTTCTGCTGCGGCCTGGGGTGGCTGAGAAGCCTGCAGAGCGTGCGGGGGAGGCTTCTGCTGCGGCCTGGGGTGGCTGAGAAGCCTGCAGAGCGTGCGGGGGAGGCTTCTGCTGCGGCCTGGGGTGGCTGAGAAGCCTGCAGAGCGTGCGGGGGAGGCTTCTGGTGCGGCCTGGGGTGGGACGGAAGCCTGCAGAGCGTGCGGGAGAGGCTTCTGCTGCGGCCTGGGGTGGGTCGGAAGCCTGCAGAGCGTGCGGGAGAGGCTTCTGTTGGGGCCTGGGGTGGCTGAGAAGCCTGCAGAGCGTGCGGGAGAGGCTTCTGCTGCGGCCTGGGGTGGCTGAGAAGCCTGCAGAGCGTGCGGGAGAGGCTTCTGCTGCGGCCTGGGGTGGCTGAGAAGCCTGCAGAGCGTGCGGGAGAGGCTTCTGGTGCGGCCTGGGGTGGCTGAGAAGCCTGCAGAGCGTGCGGGAGAGGCTTCTGCTGCGGCCTGGGGTGGCTGAGAAGCCTGCAGAGCGTGCGGGAGAGGCTTCTGCTGCGGCCTGGGGTGGCTGAGAAGCCTGCAGAGCGTGCGGGAGAGGCTTCTGCTGCGGCCTGGGGTGGGTGGGAAGCCTGCAGAGCGTGCGGGGGAGGCTTCTGGTGCGGCCTGGGGTGGCTGAGAAGCCTGCAGAGCGTGCGGGGGAGGCTTCTGCTGCGGCCTGGGGTGGCTGAGAAGCCTGAAGAGCGTGCGGGAGAGGCTTCTGGTGCGGCCTGGGGTGGCTGAGAAGCCTGCAGAGCGTGCGGGGGAGGCTTCTGGTGCGGCCTGGGGTGGCTGAGAAGCCTGAAGAGCGTGCGGGAGAGGCTTCTGGTGCGGCCTGGGGTGGCTGAGAAGCCTGCAGAGCGTGCGGGGGAGGCTTCTGGTGCGGCCTGGGGTGGCTGAGAAGCCTGCAGAGCATGCGGGAGAGGCTTCTGGTGCGGCCTGGGGTGGCTGAGAAGCCTGCAGAGCGTGCGGGAGAGGCTTCTGCTGCGGCCTGGGGTGGCTGAGAAGCCTGCAGAGCGTGCGGGAGAGGCTTCTGCTGCGGCCTGGGGTGGCTGAGAAGCCTGCAGAGCGTGCGGGAGAGGCTTCTGCTGCGGCCTGGGGTGGCTGAGAAGCCTGCAGGGCGTGCGGGAGAGGCTTCTGCTGCGGCCTGGGGTGGGTGGGAAGCCTGCAGAGCGTGCGGGGGAGGCTTCTGGTGCGGCCTGGGGTGGCTGAGAAGCCTGCAGAGCGTGCGGGGGAGGCTTCTGCTGCGGCCTGGGGTGGCTGAGAAGCCTGAAGAGCGTGCGGGAGAGGCTTCTGGTGCGGCCTGGGGTGGCTGAGAAGCCTGCAGAGCGTGCGGGGGAGGCTTCTGGTGCGGCCTGGGGTGGCTGAGAAGCCTGAAGAGCGTGCGGGAGAGGCTTCTGGTGCGGCCTGGGGTGGCTGAGAAGCCTGCAGAGCGTGCGGGGGAGGCTTCTGGTGCGGCCTGGGGTGGCTGAGAAGCCTGCAGAGCGTGCGGGAGAGGCTTCTGCTGCGGCCTGGGGTGGCTGAGAAGCCTGCAGAGCGTGCGGGAGAGGCTTCTGCTGCGGCCTGGGGTGGCTGAGAAGCCTGCAGAGCGTGCGGGAGAGGCTTCTGCTGCGGCCTGGGGTGGGTCGGAAGCCTGCAGAGCTTGCGGGGGAGGCTTCTGGTGCGGCCTGGGGTGGGTCGGAAGCCTGCAGAGCATGCGGGGGAGGCTTCTGCTGCGGCCTGGGGTCTCTGGGTGGCCTCTAGAGAGGTGCAAAAGACCCTCTGGGTTGGGCTGGGGTGGCTCTTGGACCCCTGCCACACAGTGGAGAGAGGCCTCCGGCCCGCCACCTGTGTCCCTGTGTGCCTGAGTGCCTGTGTCCCTGTGTCCCTGTGTCCCTGTGTCCCTGAGTGCCTGAGTGCCTGTGTCCCTGTGTCCCTGTGTCCCTGAGTGCCTGAGTGCCTGAGTGCCTGTGTCCCTGTGTCCTTGTGTCCCTGTGTCCCTGTGTCCCTGAGTGCCTGTGTCCCTGTGTCCCTGTCTGTGTACCTGTGTGCGAGAGTGTCCGGCACGCCACCCAGCGGCGGCGGGCAAGCAGGTAGGCGGGTGGGCGGGCCGGCGAGGGCCAGTGTGAGTTTGGGGGGTGGGAGGGGAGGCGGCAGCTGGAAGCGTCAGAGGAGGGGGCGTGGCTCCGGCTGGCCCCGGGAGCAGGTTCCCGGGACCGGGACCGGCTGGACCCGGCGGGTGGTTGATCCCGGGGCGGGGGGCAGAGGCGGCGGGAAGCGGCAGCTGCGTGTGCGGCGGGGGGGGTGGAGGGCGAACCGCGGCGGGAAGCGGATGCTTCAGAGCAGGTTACGGGGGCGGGGACGGACGACACCACCTGTCCCC
>NW_027142569.1:50000-57500 GCF_026170545.1 Melanerpes formicivorus | reverse complement strand
TGCCCTGGGAGTGCTCGGCGTCACTCGTTCCCTCATATACGGAACTGGAGGGCCGTCAGCTCCGCGAGCGCACAACCAGCCGACCTCCGCCCAGCGGCAGGTCGCAGAAATCACGCCGGCTTGTACGATGACGTAGGCGGAGGCAGAGCGCAACAGCGACCCCTTGGCGACAAGCGCGATCTCCGCGGAGAGCACGTCTACTCGCCGAGGGAGAGCACGTCTACTCGCCGAGGGAGAGCACGTCTACTCGCCGAGGGAGAGCACGTCTACTCGCCGAGGGAGAGCACGTCTACTCGCCGAGGGAGAGCACGTCTACTCGCCCAGGGAGAGCACGTCTACTCGCCCAGGGAGAGCACGTCTACTCGCCCAGGGAGAGCACGTCTACTCGCCCAGGGAGAGCACGTCTACTCGCCCAGGGAGAGCACGTCTACTCGCCCAGGGAGAGCACGTCTACTCGCCGAGGGAGAGCACGTCTACTCGCCCAGGGAGAGCACGTCTACTCGCCCAGGGAGAGCACGTCTACTCGCCCAGGGAGAGCACGTCTACTCGCCGAGGGAGAGCACGTCTACTCGCCGAGGGAGAGCACGTCTACTCGCCGAGGGAGAGCACGTCTACTCGCCGAGGGAGAGCACGTCTACCTCCCGCCTGAGGGAGAGCACGGGGGGGGGGGACAAAGACAGGCGGCAGCAGCTTCGGTGAACGTCACCCGGGAGGCGACCGGGGCTGTCCCGGGGCAGTCCCGGGAAGCCGGCGTCCGACACAGGGAACCGTCAGCTGCCGGACCGGGGCGAATCCCCGCGGCCACGGCAGGGGTGGGGGCTCGAAGACAGCCGGCAGCCGCTTCGGTGAACGTCACCCGGGAGGAGACTGGGGCCCTCCCGGGACCGTCCCGGGAAGACGACGTTCGGCACGAGATCCCGGCCGCGGCCGGACCGGCTCGAAGCCTCGCGGTCCCGGCAGCAGCCGGAGCCGCTCGCCGCCTCGGGCTCCCGGCCCCCTACAGATCCGGCGACTCGTTCGCGGGCGGCGGGGGGAGGCAGTGGAGGGGGGTGCGGGGAGAAGCGGCAGCGGAGGCGGAGGGGGGGGGGGCTCGAAGACAGCCGGCAGCCGCTTCGGTGAACGTCACCCAGGAGGCGATCGGGGCCGTCCCGGGGCCGTCCCGGGATGCCGGCTTCCGGCACGGGGGTCCCGGCCGCGGCCGGACCGGCTCGTATCCCCGCGGCTCCGGCAGGGGGGGGGGGGGGCTCGAAGACAGCCGGCAGTCGCCTCGGTGAACGTCACCCGGCCGGCGACCGCGGCCGTTCCGGGGGCCGTCCCGGGAAGCCTGCGACAGGCACGGGGCCCCAGCCGCGGCCGGACCGACTCGAAGCCCCGCGGCCCCGGCACGGGGGAGGCCCAAAGACTGGCGGCAGCCGCTTCGCTGAACGTCACCCCGGCCGGCGACCGGGGGCCGTCCCGGGGCCGTCCCGGGATGCCGGCATCCGGCACGGGGGTCCCGGCCGCGGCCGGAGCGGCTCGAATCCCCGCGGTCCCGGCAGCAGCCGGAGCCGCTCGCCGTTCGGGCTCCCGGCACCCTACGGATCCGGCGACTCGTTCGCCGGCGGCGGGGGGAGGCAGTGAAGGAGGTGCGGGCAGAAGCGGCAGCGGAGGCGGAGGGGGGGGGGGGGCTCGAAGACAGCCGGCAGCCGCTTCGGAGAACGTCACCCGGCCGGCGACCGCGGCCGTTCCGGGGCCGTCCCGGGAAGCCTGCGACAGGCACGGGGTCCCGGCCTCGGCCGGACCCGCACTGGGTGCCGCCGCCTCGGGCTCTCGGGACGGTATGGATCCGCCGACTCGTTCGCCGGCGGCGGGGGGAGGCAGTGGAGGGGGTGCGGGGAGAAGCGGCAGCGGAGGCGGAGTGGGGGGGGGGCTCGAAGACAGCCGGCAGCCGCTTCGGTGAACGTCACCCGGCCGGCGACCGGGGCCGTCCCGGGGCTGTCCGGGGATGCCGGCTTCCGGCACGGGGGTCCCGGCCGCGGCCGGACCGGCTCGAATCCCCGCGGTCCCGGCAGCAGCCGGAGCCGCTCGCCGTTCGGGCTCCCGGCACCCTACGGATCCGGCGACTCGTTCGCGGGAGGTGGGGGGAGGCAGTGAAGGAGGTGCGGGCAGAAGCGGCAGCGGAGGCGGAGGGGGGGGGGGGGGGGCTCGGAGACAGCCGTCAACCGCTTCGGTGAACGTCACCCGGGAGGCGACCGGCGACCGGCCCGGGAAGCCATCGTCCGGCCCGGGATCCCGGCCGCGGCCGGACCGGCTCGAAGCCCCGCGGCCCCGGCACGGGGGAGGCCCAAAGACTGGCGGCAGCCGCTTCGCTGAACGTCACCCGGCCGGCGACCGGGGCCGTCCCGGGGCCGTCCCGGGATGCCGGCTTCCGGCACGGGGTCCCGGCCGCGGCCGGACCGGCTCGAAGCCCCGCGGTCCCGGCAGCAGCCGGAGCCGCTCGCCGTTCGGGCTCCCGGCACCCTACGGATCCGCCGACTCGTTCGCCGGCGGCGGGGGAAGGCAGTGGAGGGGGTGCGGGCAGAAGCGGCAGCGGAGGCGGAGGGGGGGGGGGGCTCGAAGACAGGCGGCAGCCGCTTCGGTGAACGTCACCCGGCCGGCGACCGGGGCCGTCCCGGGGCTGTCCGGGGATGCCGGCTTCCGGCACGGGGTCCCGGCCGCGGCCGGACCGGCTCGAATCCCCGCGGTCCCGGCAGCAGCCGGAGCCGCTCGCCGTTCGGGCTCCCGGCACCCTACAGATCCGGCGACTCGTTCGCGGGCGGCGGGGGGAGGCAGTGGAGGGGGGTGCGGGCAGAAGCGGGCCGCGGAGGCGGAGGGGGGGGGGGGGCTCGAAGACAGCCGTCAGCCGCTTCGGTGAACGTCACCCGGGAGGCGACCGGGACCGGCCCGGGAAGCCATCGTCCGGCCCGGGATCCCGGCCGCGGCCGGACCGGCTCGAATCCCCGCGGCCCCGGCACGGGGGAGGCCCAAAGACTGGCGGCAGCCGCTTCGCTGAACGTCACCCGGCCGGCGACCGGGGCCGTCCCGGGGCCGTCCCGGGATGCCGGCTTCCGGCACGGGGTCCCGGCCGCGGCCGGAGCGGCTCGAATCCCCGCGGTCCCGGCAGCAGCCGGAGCCGCTCGCCGTTCGGGCTCCTGGCACCCTACAGATCCGGCGACTCGTTCGCGGGCGGCGGGGGGAGGCAGTGGAGGGGGTGCGGGGAGAAGCGGCCGCGGAGGCGGAGGGGGGGGGGGGGGGCTCGAAGACAGCCGTCAGCCGCTTCCGTGAACGTCACCCGGCCGGCGACCGGGACCGGCCCGGGAAGCCATCGTCCGGCCCCGGATCCCGGCCGCGGCCGGACCGGCTCGAAGCCCCGCGGCCCCGGCACGGGGGAGGCCCAAAGACTGGCGGCAGCCGCTTCGCTGAACGTCACCCGGCCGGCGACCGGGGCCGTCCCGGGGCCGTCCCGGGATGCCGGCTTCCGGCACGGGGTCCCGGCCGCGGCCGGAGCGGCTCGAATCCCCGCGGTCCCGGCAGCAGCCGGAGCCGCTCGCCGTTCGGGCTCCCGGCACCCTACGGATCCGGCGACTCGTTCGCCGGCGGCGGGGGGGAGGCAGTGGAGGCGGTGCGGGGAGAAGCGGCAGCGGAGGCGGAGGGGGGGCGGGGGGGGACGATAGTGGCGGGGGGCGGGGGGGTGCTCGAAGGCAGCCGGCAGCCGGTTCGGTGAACATTCGCCGGGGCGGGGGGGGCGACCTGTCCGTGCCCGGGGCAGCCCCGGGAAGCCGGCAGCCAGCACGGGGGTCCCGGCAGCACCTGTTCCCTGCCCTGGGACTTGCCGTGCCCGGCGGCCGGTTGCCGGGTGGGGGGAGCGATGAGAGGCGGGGCGCAGCGGCCGGGGCAGCGCCGGGCCGCAGCGGGGGGCTGGGCGGGTGGGGTAGGCGTCGAGCGGCAAGCCCTCGGCTGCAGCGAATGTTCGGCGGTGCGGGGCGGGGGGGGGACGGGACGACACGTTGGGGGCGCCGAGTCCGAGCCACCCCCGGCCCCCGGGGCGGCCGGAGGGGGAGGCCGGTGCCTGGCCCTGGGAGCTGCTGGGCGCCGGATGGCCGAGGGTGCGTCAGAAGCCGCCCGAGCGGTCGAGCAGGTCCTCCAGAAAGGCCTAGGGTGGCTTCGAGGGCCCCGGGAGCAGTCGAGGGAGGCCTCCAGGCAGGTCTGGAGTGGATGGGAGGCCTTCCAAAGCAGACAAGGGAGGCTGCCAGCGGGGCCTAGGCTGGCACTGCAGCCTGTAAATGGTTGGGGGGGGGGGCCTCTGGTGCGGCCTGGAGTCTCTGGGTGGCGTCCAGAGAGGTGCAAAAGATCCTCTGGTGCGGCCTGTGGTGGCGGAGAAGCCTGCAGAGCGTGCGGGGGAGGCTTCTGGTGCGGCCTGGGGTGGGTCGGAAGCCTGCAGAGCGTGCGGGAGAGGCTTCTGGTGCGGCCTGGGGTGGCTGAGAAGCCTGCAGAGCGTGCGGGAGAGGCTTCTGCTGCGGCCTGGGGTGGCTGAGAAGCCTGCAGAGCGTGCGGGAGAGGCTTCTGGTGCGGCCTGGGGTGGCTGAGAAGCCTGCAGAGCGTGCGGGAGAGGCTTCTGCTGCGGCCTGGGGTGGCTGAGAAGCCTGCAGAGCGTGCGGGGGAGGCTTCTGTTGGGGCCTGGGGTGGGTCAGAAGCCTACAGAGCGTGCGGGGGAGGCTTCTGGTGCGGCCTGGGGTGGGTGGGAAGCCTGCAGAGCGTGCGGGAGAGGCTTCTGTTGGGGCCTGGGGTGGCTGAGAAGCCTGCAGAGCGTGCGGGGGAGGCTTCTGCTGCGGCCTGGGGTGGCTGAGAAGCCTGCAGAGCGTGCGGGGGAGGCTTCTGCTGCGGCCTGGGGTGGCTGAGAAGCCTGCAGAGCGTGCGGGGGAGGCTTCTGGTGCGGCCTGGGGTGGCTGAGAAGCCTGCAGAGCGTGCGGGGGAGGCTTCTGGTGCGGCCTGGGGTGGGTCGGAAGCCTGCAGAGCGTGCGGGAGAGGCTTCTGGTGCGGCCTGGGGTGGCTGAGAAGCCTGCAGAGCGTGCGGGAGAGGCTTCTGGTGCGGCCTGGGGTGGCTGAGAAGCCTGCAGAGCGTGCGGGAGAGGCTTCTGCTGCGGCCTGGGGTGGCTGAGAAGCCTGCAGAGCGTGCGGGGGAGGCTTCTGTTGGGGCCTGGGGTGGGTCAGAAGCCTACAGAGCGTGCGGGGGAGGCTTCTGGTGCGGCCTGGGGTGGGTCGGAAGCCTGCAGAGCGTGCGGGAGAGGCTTCTGTTGGGGCCTGGGGTGGCTGAGAAGCCTGCAGAGCGTGCGGGGGGAGGCTTCTGCTGCGGCCTGGGGTGGCTGAGAAGCCTGCAGAGCGTGCGGGGAGAGGCTTCTGCTGCGGCCTGGGGTGGCTGAGAAGCCTGCAGAGCGTGCGGGAGAGGCTTCTGGTGCGGCCTGGGGTGGCTGAGAAGCCTGCAGAGCGTGCGGGAGAGGCTTCTGCTGCGGCCTGGGGTGGCTGAGAAGCCTGCAGAGCGTGCGGGAGAGGCTTCTGCTGCGGCCTGGGGTGGCTGAGAAGCCTGCAGAGCGTGCGGGAGAGGCTTCTGCTGCGGCCTGGGGTGGCTGAGAAGCCTGCAGGGCGTGCGGGAGAGGCTTCTGCTGCGGCCTGGGGTGGGTGGGAAGCCTGCAGAGCGTGCGGGGGAGGCTTCTGGTGCGGCCTGGGGTGGCTGAGAAGCCTGCAGAGCGTGCGGGAGAGGCTTCTGGTGCGGCCTGGGGTGGCTGAGAAGCCTGCAGAGCGTGCGGGAGAGGCTTCTGGTGCGGCCTGGGGTGGCTGAGAAGCCTGCAGAGCGTGCGGGGGGAGGCTTCTGGTGCGGCCTGGGGTGGCTGAGAAGCCTGAAGAGCGTGCGGGAGAGGCTTCTGGTGCGGCCTGGGGTGGCTGAGAAGCCTGCAGAGCGTGCGGGGGAGGCTTCTGGTGCGGCCTGGGGTGGCTGAGAAGCCTGCAGAGCGTGCGGGAGAGGCTTCTGGTGCGGCCTGGGGTGGCTGAGAAGCCTGCAGAGCGTGCGGGAGAGGCTTCTGCTGCGGCCTGGGGTGGCTGAGAAGCCTGCAGAGCGTGCGGGAGAGGCTTCTGCTGCGGCCTGGGGTGGGTGGGAAGCCTGCAGAGCTTGCGGGGGAGGCTTCTGGTGCGGCCTGGGGTGGGTCGGAAGCCTGCAGAGCGTGCGGGGGAGGCTTCTGGTGCGGCCTGGGGTGGCTGAGAAGCCTGCAGAGCGTGCGGGAGAGGCTTCTGCTGCGGCCTGGGGTGGCTGAGAAGCCTGCAGAGCGTGCGGGAGAGGTTTCTGCTGCGGCCTGGGGTGGCTGAGAAGCCTGCAGAGCATGCGGGAGAGGCTTCTGCTGCGGCCTGGGGTCTCTGGGTGGCCTCTAGAGAGGTGCAAAAGACCCTCTGGGTTGGGCTGGGGTGGCTCTTGGACCCCTGCCACACAGTGGAGAGAGGCCTCCGGCCCGCCACCTGTGTCCCTGTGTGCCTGAGTGCCTGTGTCCCTGTGTCCCTGTGTCCCTGTGTCCCTGAGTGCCTGAGTGCCTGTGTCCCTGTGTCCCTGTGTCCCTGAGTGCCTGAGTGCCTGAGTGCCTGTGTCCCTGTGTCCTTGTGTCCCTGTGTCCCTGTGTCCCTGTGTGCCTGAGTGCCTGTGTCCCTGTGTCCCTGTCTGTGTACCTGTGTGCGAGAGTGTCCGGCACGCCACCCAGCGGCGGCGGGCAAGCAGGTAGGCGGGTGGGCGGGCCGGCGAGGGCCAGTGTGAGTTTGGGGGGTGGGAGGGGAGGCGGCAGCTGGAAGCGTCAGAGGAGGGGGCGTGGCTCCGGCTGGCCCCGGGAGCAGGTTCCCGGGACCGGGACCGGCTGGACCCGGCGGGTGGTTGATCCCGGGGCGGGGGGCAGAGGCGGCGGGAAGCGGCAGCTGCGTGTGCGGCGGGGGGGTGGAGGGCGAACCGCGGCGGGAAGCGGATGCTTCAGAGCAGGTTACGGGGGCGGGGACGGACGACACCACCTGTCCCCCGCCCCGGGACGGGCTGGACCCGGCGCCCTGGACCCGGCGCCGTGTACCCGCCGCCGCCCCCCGCCGCCGCCCCCCTCCGCCACCCCCGGGACCCCGACGTTTTTTGGCGCCCGCGCCTTTTTTTGCTCCCCGCCTGCCCGCGCTGCCCCGGGCCCTCCCCCGGGGCGGGGCGGGAGGGAGGGACGGACGGACGGGTAGCCGGGGATCTCCGAGCGCGCGCCACCAGACCGAGGCGGGTCCCGGCGGCGGCGGCGGCGGCGGCGGCAGCAAGCGACGGCGGGGGGGGCAGGCTAGGGAGAGAGGGGGAGCGGCATGCGGTAGGGCTGGGGGGTTTGTTTCGGGGGGGAGGGGTGGGGGGGGGTGGCAGCGGTCAGCGAGAGCGGGGAGAGGGGGAGCGGCATGCGGTAGGGCTGGGGTGTTTTTGGGGTGGGGGCG
>NW_027142569.1:27500-35000 GCF_026170545.1 Melanerpes formicivorus | reverse complement strand
GAGCCCGGGCTGGGCTCCGGCTCACGGACGAGCGAAACCCATCCAACACCGCTGAGGGTGCGCCAGCGGCCGCTCCAAACCGCCGCGCCTTTGTTCGGCCCCGCGGGTCCCCTCTCTGACCCGGGCGAAAGCCACCGAGAAGCCAGACGGACCCCTGCCCAGCCGCCTGGCGGGTGGCTTGGAGCAGCCGCTCGGCAGCGCTGCCCTGGGAGTGCTCGGCGTCGCTTGTTCCCTCATATACGGAACTGGAGGGCCGTCAGCTCCGCGAGCGCACAACCAGCCGACCTCCGCCCAGCGGCAGGTCGCAGAAATCACGCCGGCTTGTACGATGACGTAGGCGGAGGCAGAGCGCAACAGCGACCCCTTGGCGACAAGCGCGATCTCCGCGGAGAGCACGTCTACTCGCCGAGGGAGAGCACGTCTACTCGCCGAGGGAGAGCACGTCTACTCGCCCAGGGAGAGCACGTCTACTCGCCGAGGGAGAGCACGTCTACTCGCCCAGGGAGAGCACGTCTACTCGCCGAGGGAGAGCACGTCTACTCGCCCAGGGAGAGCACGTCTACTCGCCCAGGGAGAGCACGTCTACTCGCCCAGGGAGAGCACGTCTACTCGCCCAGGGAGAGCACGTCTACTCGCCCAGGGAGAGCACGTCTACTCGCCCAGGGAGAGCACGTCTACTCGCCGAGGGAGAGCACGTCTACTCGCCGAGGGAGAGCACGTCTACTCGCCGAGGGAGAGCACGTCTACTCGCCCAGGGAGAGCACGTCTACTCGCCGAGGGAGAGCACGTCTACTCGCCGAGGGAGAGCACGTCTACTCGCCGAGGGAGAGCACGTCTACCTCCCGCCTGAGGGAGAGCACGGGGGGGGGGGGACAAAGACAGGCGGCAGCAGCTTCGGTGAACGTCACCCGGGAGGCGACCGGGGCTGTCCCGGGGCAGTCCCGGGAAGCCGGCGTCCGACACAGGGAACCGTCAGCTGCCGGACCGGGGCGAATCCCCGCGGCCACGGCAGGGGTGGGGGCTCGAAGACAGCCGGCAGCCGCTTCGGTGAACGTCACCCGGGAGGAGACTGGGGCCCTCCCGGGTCCGTCCCGGGAAGACGACGTTCGGCACGAGATCCCGGCCGCGGCCGGACCGGCTCGAAGCCTCGCGGTCCCGGCAGCAGCCGGAGCCGCTCGCCGCCTCGGGCTCCCGGCCCCCTACAGATCCGGCGACTCGTTCGCGGGCGGCGGGGGGAGGCAGTGGAGGGGGTGCGGGCAGAAGCGGCAGCGGAGGCGGAGGGGGGGGGGGGGGCTCGAAGACAGCCGGCAGCCGCTTCGGTGAACGTCACCCAGGAGGCGATCGGGGCCGTCCCGGGGCCGTCCCGGGATGCCGGCTTCCGGCACGGGGGTCCCGGCCGCGGCCGGACCGGCTCGTATCCCCGCGGCTCCGGCGGGGGGGGGGGGGGCTCGAAGACAGCCGGCAGTCGCCTCGGTGAACGTCACCCGGCCGGCGACCGCGGCCGTTCCGGGGCCGTCCCGGGAAGCCTGCGACAGGCACGGGGTCCCAGCCGCGGCCGGACCGACTCGAAGCCCCGCGGCCCCGGCACGGGGGAGGCCCAAAGACTGGCGGCAGCCGCTTCGCTGAACGTCACCCGGCCGGCGACCGGGGCCGTCCCGGGGCCGTCCCGGGATGCCGGCTTCCGGCACGGGGTCCCGGCCGCGGCCGGAGCGGCTCGAATCCCCGCGGTCCCGGCAGCAGCCGGAGCCGCTCGCCGTTCGGGCTCCCGGCACCCTACGGATCCGCCGACTCGTTCGCCGGCGGCGGGGGGGAGGCCCTGGAGGGGGTGCGGGCAGAAGCGGCCGCGGAGGCGGAGGGGGGGGGGCTCGAAGACAGCCGGCAGCCGCTTCGCTGAACGTCACCCGGCCGGCGACCGGGGCCGTCCCGGGGCTGTCCGGGGATGCCGGCTTCCGGCACGGGGTCCCGGCCGCGGCCGGACCGGCTCGAATCCCCGCGGTCCCGGCAGCAGCCGGAGCCGCTCGCCGTTCGGGCTCCCGGCACCCTACAGATCCGGCGACTCGTTCGCCGGCGGCGGGGGGAGGCAGTGGAGGGGGTGCGGGCAGAAGCGGCAGCGGAGGCGGAGGGGGGGGGGGGCTCGAAGACAGCCGGCAGCCGCTTCGGTGAACGTCACCCGGGAGGCGACCGGGACCGGCCCGGGAAGCCATCGTCCGGCCCCGGATCCCGGCCGCGGCCGGACCGGCTCGAAGCCCCGCGGCCCCGGCACGGGGGAGGCCCAAAGACTGGCGGCAGCCGCTTCGCTGAACGTCACCCGGCCGGCGACCGGGGCCGTCCCGGGGCCGTCCCGGGATGCCGGCTTCCGGCACGGGGTCCCGGCCGCGGCCGGAGCGGCTCGAATCCCCGCGGTCCCGGCAGCAGCCGGAGCCGCTCGCCGTTCGGGCTCCCGGCACCCTACGGATCCGCCGACTCGTTCGCCGGCGGCGGGGGGAGGCAGTGGAGGGGGTGCGGGCAGAAGCGGCAGCGGAGGCGGAGGGGGGGGGGCTCGAAGACAGCCGGCAGCCGCTTCGCTGAACGTCACCCGGCCGGCGACCGGGGCCGTCCCGGGGCTGTCCGGGGATGCCGGCTTCCGGCACGGGGTCCCGGCCGCGGCCGGACCGGCTCGAATCCCCGCGGTCCCGGCAGCAGCCGGAGCCGCTCGCCGTTCGGGCTCCCGGCACCCTACAGATCCGGCGACTCGTTCGCCGGCGGCGGGGGGAGGCAGTGGAGGGGGTGCGGGCAGAAGCGGCAGCGGAGGCGGAGGGGGGGGGGGGGCTCGAAGACAGCCGGCAGCCGCTTCGGTGAACGTCACCCGGGAGGCGACCGGGACCGGCCCGGGAAGCCATCGTCCGGCCCGGGATCCCGGCCGCGGCCGGACCGGCTCGAATCCCCGCGGCCCCGGCACGGGGGAGGCCCAAAGACTGGCGGCAGCCGCTTCGCTGAACGTCACCCGGCCGGCGACCGGGGCCGTCCCGGGGCCGTCCCGGGATGCCGGCTTCCGGCACGGGGTCCCGGCCGCGGCCGGAGCGGCTCGAATCCCCGCGGTCCCGGCAGCAGCCGGAGCCGCTCGCCGTTCGGGCTCCCGGCACCCTACGGATCCGCCGACTCGTTCGCCGGCGGCGGGGGGAGGCAGTGGAGGGGGTGCGGGCAGAAGCGGCAGCGGAGGCGGAGGGGGGGGGGGCTCGAAGACAGCCGGCAGCCGCTTCGCTGAACGTCACCCGGCCGGCGACCGGGGCCGTCCCGGGGCTGTCCGGGGATGCCGGCTTCCGGCACGGGGTCCCGGCCGCGGCCGGACCGGCTCGAATCCCCGCGGTCCCGGCAGCAGCCGGAGCCGCTCGCCGTTCGGGCTCCCGGCACCCTACAGATCCGGCGACTCGTTCGCCGGCGGCGGGGGGAGGCAGTGGAGGGGGTGCGGGCAGAAGCGGCAGCGGAGGCGGAGGGGGGGGGGGGCTCGAAGACAGCCGGCAGCCGCTTCGGTGAACGTCACCCGGGAGGCGACCGGGACCGGCCCGGGAAGCCATCGTCCGGCCCGGGATCCCGGCCGCGGCCGGAGCGGCTCGAATCCCCGCGGTCCCGGCAGCAGCCGGAGCCGCTCGCCGTTCGGGCTCCCGGCACCCTACGGATCCGCCGACTCGTTCGCCGGCGGCGGGGGGAGGCAGTGGAGGCGGTGCGGGGAGAAGCGGCAGCGGAGGCGGAGGGGGGGCGGGGGGGGACGATAGTGGCGGGGGGCGGGGGGTGCTCGAAGGCAGCCGGCAGCCGGTTCGGTGAACATTCGCCGGGGCGGGGGGGCGACCTGTCCGTGCCCGGGGCAGCCCCGGGAAGCCGGCAGCCAGCACGGGGTCCCGGCAGCACCTGTTCCCTGCCCTGGGACTTGCCGTGCCCGGCGGCCGGTTGCCGGGTGGGGGGAGCGATGAGAGGCGGGGCGCAGCGGCCGGGGCAGCGCCGGGCCGCAGCGGGGGGCTGGGCGGGTGGGGTAGGCGTCGAGCGGCAAGCCCTCGGCTGCAGCGAATGTTCGGCGGTGCGGGGCGGGGGGGGGACGGGACGACACGTTGGGGGCGCCGAGTCCGAGCCACCCCCGGCCCCAGGGGCGGCCGGAGGGGGAGGCCGGTGCCTGGCCCTGGGAGCTGCTGGGCGCCGGATGGCCGAGGGTGCGTCAGAAGCCGCCCGAGCGGTCGAGCAGGTCCTCCAGAAAGGCCTAGGGTGGCTTCGAGGGCCCCGGGAGCAGTCGAGGGAGGCCTCCAGGCAGGTCTGGAGTGGATGGGAGGCCTTCCAAAGCAGACAAGGGAGGCTGCCAGCGGGGCCTAGGCTGGCACTGCAGCCTGTAAATGGTTGGGGGGGGGGCCTCTGGTGCGGCCTGGAGTCTCTGGGTGGCGTCCAGAGAGGTGCAAAAGATCCTCTGGTGCGGCCTGTGGTGGCGGAGAAGCCTGCAGAGCGTGCGGGAGAGGCTTCTGGTGCGGCCTGGGGTGGGTCGGAAGCCTGCAGAGCGTGCGGGAGAGGCTTCTGCTGCGGCCTGGGGTGGCTGAGAAGCCTGCAGAGCGTGCGGGAGAGGCTTCTGCTGCGGCCTGGGGTGGCTGAGAAGCCTGCAGAGCGTGCGGGGGGAGGCTTCTGGTGCGGCCTGGGGTGGCTGAGAAGCCTGCAGAGCGTGCGGGAGAGGCTTCTGCTGCGGCCTGGGGTGGCTGAGAAGCCTGCAGAGCGTGCGGGGGAGGCTTCTGTTGGGGCCTGGGGTGGGTCAGAAGCCTACAGAGCGTGCGGGGGAGGCTTCTGGTGCGGCCTGGGGTGGGTCGGAGGCCTGCAGAGCGTGCGGGAGAGGCTTCTGTTGGGGCCTGGGGTGGCTGAGAAGCCTGCAGAGCGTGCGGGGGAGGCTTCTGCTGCGGCCTGGGGTGGCTGAGAAGCCTGCAGAGCGTGCGGGGGAGGCTTCTGCTGCGGCCTGGGGTGGCTGAGAAGCCTGCAGAGCGTGCGGGGGAGGCTTCTGGTGCGGCCTGGGGTGGCTGAGAAGCCTGCAGAGCGTGCGGGGGAGGCTTCTGGTGCGGCCTGGGGTGGGACGGAAGCCTGCAGAGCGTGCGGGAGAGGCTTCTGCTGCGGCCTGGGGTGGGTCGGAAGCCTGCAGAGCGTGCGGGAGAGGCTTCTGTTGGGGCCTGGGGTGGCTGAGAAGCCTGCAGAGCGTGCGGGAGAGGCTTCTGCTGCGGCCTGGGGTGGCTGAGAAGCCTGCAGAGCGTGCGGGAGAGGCTTCTGCTGCGGCCTGGGGTGGCTGAGAAGCCTGCAGAGCGTGCGGGAGAGGCTTCTGGTGCGGCCTGGGGTGGCTGAGAAGCCTGCAGAGCGTGCGGGAGAGGCTTCTGCTGCGGCCTGGGGTGGCTGAGAAGCCTGCAGAGCGTGCGGGAGAGGCTTCTGCTGCGGCCTGGGGTGGCTGAGAAGCCTGCAGAGCGTGCGGGAGAGGCTTCTGCTGCGGCCTGGGGTGGCTGAGAAGCCTGCAGGGCGTGCGGGAGAGGCTTCTGCTGCGGCCTGGGGTGGGTGGGAAGCCTGCAGAGCGTGCGGGGGAGGCTTCTGGTGCGGCCTGGGGTGGCTGAGAAGCCTGCAGAGCGTGCGGGGGAGGCTTCTGGTGCGGCCTGGGGGGGGCTGAGAAGCCTGCAGAGCGTGCGGGAGAGGCTTCTGGTGCGGCCTGGGGTGGCTGAGAAGCCTGCAGAGCGTGCGGGGGAGGCTTCTGGTGCGGCCTGGGGTGGCTGAGAAGCCTGCAGAGCGTGCGGGGGAGGCTTCTGGTGCGGCCTGGGGTGGCTGAGAAGCCTGAAGAGCGTGCGGGAGAGGCTTCTGGTGCGGCCTGGGGTGGCTGAGAAGCCTGCAGAGCGTGCGGGGGAGGCTTCTGGTGCGGCCTGGGGTGGCTGAGAAGCCTGCAGAGCGTGCGGGAGAGGCTTCTGCTGCGGCCTGGGGTGGCTGAGAAGCCTGCAGAGCGTGCAGGAGAGGCTTCTGGTGCGGCCTGGGGTGGGTCGGAAGCCTGCAGAGCGTGCGGGAGAGGCTTCTGCTGCGGCCTGGGGTGGGTCGGAAGCCTGCAGAGCTTGCGGGGGAGGCTTCTGGTGCGGCCTGGGGTGGGTCGGAAGCCTGCAGAGCATGCGGGGGAGGCTTCTGCTGCGGCCTGGGGTCTCTGGGTGGCCTCTAGAGAGGTGCAAAAGACCCTCTGGGTTGGGCTGGGGTGGCTCTTGGACCCCTGCCACACAGTGGAGAGAGGCCTCCGGCCCGCCACCTGTGTCCCTGTGTGCCTGAGTGCCTGTGTCCCTGTGTCCCTGTGTCCCTGTGTCCCTGTGTCCCTGAGTGCCTGAGTGCCTGTGTCCCTGTGTCCCTGTGTCCCTGAGTGCCTGAGTGCCTGAGTGCCTGTGTCCCTGTGTCCTTGTGTCCCTGTGTCCCTGTGTCCCTGTGTGCCTGAGTGCCTGTGTCCCTGTGTCCCTGTCTGTGTACCTGTGTGCGAGAGTGTCCGGCACGCCACCCAGCGGCGGCGGGCAAGCAGGTAGGCGGGTGGGCGGGCCGGCGAGGGCCAGTGTGAGTTTGGGGGGTGGGAGGGGAGGCGGCAGCTGGAAGCGTCAGAGGAGGGGGCGTGGCTCCGGCTGGCCCCGGGAGCAGGTTCCCGGGACCGGGACCGGCTGGACCCGGCGGGTGGTTGATCCCGGGGCGGGGGGCAGAGGCGGCGGGAAGCGGCAGCTGCGTGTGCGGCGGGGGGGTGGAGGGCGAACCGCGGCGGGAAGCGGATGCTTCAGAGCAGGTTACGGGGGCGGGGACGGACGACACCACCTGTCCCCGCCCCGGGACGGGCTGGACCCGGCGCCCTGGACCCGGCGCCGTGTACCCGCCGCCGCCCCCGCCGCCGCCCCCCTCCGCCACCCCGGGACCCCGACGTTTTTTGGCGCCCGCGCCTTTTTTTGCTCCCCGCCTGCCCGCGCTGCCCCGGGCCCTCCCCCGGGGCGGGGCGGGAGGGAGGGACGGACGGACGGGTAGCCGGGGATCTCCGAGCGCGCGCCACCAGACCGAGGCGGGTCCCGGCGGCGGCGGCGGCGGCGGCGGCGGCGGCGGCGGCAGCAAGCGACGGCGGGGGGGGCAGGCTAGGGAGAGAGGGGGAGCGGCATGCGGTAGGGCTGGGGGGTTTGTTTCGGTGGGGAGGGGTGGGGGGGGGGTGGCAGCGGTCAGCGAGAGCGGGGAGAGGGGGAGCGGCATGCGGTAGGGCTGGGGTGTTTTTGGGGTGGGGGCGTTGGGGGGATTAGCGGGCGGGCGGGCAGCCGAGCCAAGCGGCAAGCCGGGGGGCGGGCGAGGGCGGCTTTAGGGCCGGAGGAGCGGAGCGCAACCTCCCCCGTGCAGGCTCCAGCGTGGAGAGCAGCAAGTTTTTGGGGACGGGGGACGACGGACGGGAGGGGCAGCGGCGAGAGGCTAGCTGCGGCAAGGGGCACCGGCACGGCCGCCCTAACAGCGCCGCCTCGGTCGCAGGGGTTA
>NW_027142569.1:5000-15000 GCF_026170545.1 Melanerpes formicivorus | reverse complement strand
GCGGAAGCGAGCGATACCGACACGCCCGGCGGGGAGAAGGCCCTCGTCTCTCTCCCCGCCTTGCCACGGGAGCACCGGGACGTGCTAGAGGAGACAGCGACCCGCGGAAGCGGGGCGCGCCCCCGGCACGCCAGGACCTTAGAGCCGGGGCGGCTCGCTCGGCAGCGGGCGGGGGTACGGGCCACAAAGCCGCCCTTCTCAGGCTAGAGGTTTCATTTAGGGAGGAACCCTCGGGGACCCCACCCGGGCAGGTGAGGCCTCACGCGCGGCGCCGCTTTTAGCCCCTTTTAACTTTCGCGACGCCGCCGCCTCGCTCTCGGCTCGGCCAACCCCCGCCACACGCAGCTGCTCGCGGCCGGCACCCGCGGGTACCCGGAACCGAGGACGACACCGGCGCCTCACGCGTTTTTGGACACCTGAAAACTCACGGGGCCACGCAGCAGTCACAAAGCCGGTTGCGGTAGACCGGTCCCCGAACCCTGCCCCAGCGCCGGGGGGGAGGTGGAAAGGGGAGGATGCGGCAAGGCACGCGCCGGGCCGCTAACGCCACGGCTCCCCCCCGCTCGAGCCGCTCGGGGCTGGGGGAACGAGGACGACACCTCACACGCGACGGGAAGCGAAGTGGAAAGGAAGACCGCCCTTGCCCTGCCGGCCGGGGGCCCTTTCCGACGCGACCCGAAAGGCCTCATCGATCAACAAGGACAGAAGGAAAGGAAGCCAGCGGAGGGCCCCACGGCCTCGCTCTTCTGGGACAGACACAGCCACGCGCACCCGCCACCGCCCTCGGGAGCAGCCAGCAGGCACGGGGCTCGGCGTGCGGGCAACACGCCGGAGGAGCAAACGGGGCGCCCTCCAGAGATGGGGGGGGGGGCAAGCTGCACCGGGCCGCACCGGCTCACAGGGCACCTCTGCCTCCCCGAAATGTGGGCTTGCATTTTCCCTCAAGCTGCACCGAGTTACATCTCCATCACGGGGCGCCCCTCTGGAGCCAGGAGGAAGCCGTGCTGGGGCACCGGCTTGCCCTCCTCCCCCCATGCCGGGCTCCATAGCATACGAGTGGCCAGTCACCGCCGCTGGCTTTTCCCTTAGATGCCGTGCCCCCGCGGGCTGCGGCTTTGGCCTGGGGGGGAACCCCCGTGAAGAGGGTCCAGTGCTGGGAACTCTCTCTGCCCCTTACCGGGCTCTCTCTCGCCGTGCCTGGACGGGCTTGCTTGCCATTCTTGGTGGGACCGACGCCGGCACCACGTCTCCCCGGCTTTCTCTGCCCCCGTGCCCCACCGGGCAAACTTCGCTTCGGGGGTTCCACACTTCGGCAGTGGCCGGCGCCAGCCACTCGTCAACTTTTATTCTTTTCCCCGCTTTCGTTGCCGAGCCCGGGCTGGGCTCCGGCTCACGGACGAGGCGAAACCCATCCAACACCGCTGAGGGTGCGCCAGCGGCCGCTCCAAACCGCCGCGCCTTTGTTCGGGCCCCGCGGGTCCCCTCTCTGACCCGGGCGAAAGCCACCGAGAAGCCAGACGGACCCCTGCCCAGCCGCCTGGCGGGTGGCTTGGAGCAGCCGCTCGGCAGCGCTGCCCTGGGAGTGCTCGGCGTCGCTTGTTCCCTCATATACGGAACTGGAGGGCCGTCAGCTCCGCGAGCGCACAACCAGCCGACCTCCGCCCAGCGGCAGGTCGCAGAAATCACGCCGGCTTGTACGATGACGTAGGCGGAGGCAGAGCGCAACAGCGACCCCTTGGCGACAAGCGCGATCTCCGCGGAGAGCAACGTCTACTCGCCGAGGGAGAGCACGTCTACTCGCCGAGGAGAGCACGTCTACTCGCCGAGGGAGAGCACGTCTACTCGCCCAGGGAGAGCACGTCTACTCGCCCAGGGAGAGCACGTCTACTCGCCCAGGGAGAGCACGTCTACTCGCCCAGGGAGAGCACGTCTACTCGCCCAGGGAGAGCACGTCTACTCGCCCAGGGAGAGCACGTCTACTCGCCCAGGGAGAGCACGTCTACTCGCCCAGGGAGAGCACGTCTACTCGCCCAGGGAGAGCACGTCTACTCGCCGAGGGAGAGCACGTCTACTCGCCGAGGGAGAGCACGTCTACTCGCCCAGGGAGAGCACGTCTACTCGCCCAGGGAGAGCACGTCTACTCGCCGAGGGAGAGCACGTCTACTCGCCGAGGGAGAGCACGTCTACTCGCCGAGGGAGAGCACGTCTACCTCCCGCCTGAGGGAGAGCACGGGGGGGGGGGGGACAAAGACAGGCGGCAGCAGCTTCGGTGAACGTCACCCGGGAGGCGACCGGGGCTGTCCCGGGGCAGTCCCGGGAAGCCGGCGTCCGACACAGGGAACCGTCAGCTGCCGGACCGGGGCGAATCCCCGCGGCCACGGCAGGGGTGGGGGCTCGAAGACAGCCGGCAGCCGCTTCGGTGAACGTCACCCGGGAGGAGACTGGGGCCCTCCCGGGTCCGTCCCGGGAAGACGACGTTCGGCACGAGATCCCGGCCGCGGCCGGACCGGCTCGAAGCCTCGCGGTCCCGGCAGCAGCCGGAGCCGCTCGCCGCCTCGGGCTCCCGGCCCCCTACAGATCGGCGACTCGTTCGCGGGCGGCGGGGGGAGGCAGTGGAGGGGGTGCGGGCAGAAGCGGCAGCGGAGGCGGAGGGGGGGGGGGGGCTCGAAGACAGCGGCAGCCGCTTCGGTGAACGTCACCCAGGAGGCGATCGGGGCCGTCCCGGGGCGTCCCGGGATGCCGGCTTCCGGCACGGGGTCCCGGCCGCGGCCGGACCGGCTCGTATCCCCGCGGCTCCGGCAGGGGGGGGGGGGGCTCGAAGACAGCCGGCAGTCGCCTCGGTGAACGTCACCCGGCCGGCGACCCGCGGCCGTTCCGGGGCCGTCCCGGGAAGCCTGCGACAGGCACGGGGTCCCAGCCGCGGCCGGACCGACTCGAAGCCCCGCGGCCCCGGCACGGGGGAGGCCCAAAGACTGGCGGCAGCCGCTTCGCTGAACGTCACCCGGCCGGCGACCGGGGCCGTCCCGGGGCCGTCCCGGGATGCCGGCTTCCGGCACGGGGTCCCGGCCGCGGCCGGAGCGGCTCGAATCCCCGCGGTCCCGGCAGCAGCCGGAGCCGCTCGCCGTTCGGGCTCCCGGCACCCTACGGATCCGCCGACTCGTTCGCCGGCGGCGGGGGGAGGCCCTGGAGGGGGTGCGGGCAGAAGCGGCCGCGGAGGCGGAGGCGGGGGGGCTCGAAGACAGCGGCAGCCGCTTCGCTGAACGTCACCCGGCCGGCGACCGGGGCCGTCCCGGGGCTGTCCGGGGATGCCGGCTTCCGGCACGGGGTCCCGGCCGCGGCCGGACCGGCTCGAATCCCCGCGGTCCCGGCAGCAGCCGGAGCCGCTCGCCGTTCGGGCTCCCGGCACCCTACAGATCCGGCGACTCGTTCGCCGGCGGCGGGGGGAGGCAGTGGAGGGGTGCGGGCAGAAGCGGCAGCGGAGGCGGAGGGGGGGGGGGGGGCTCGAAGACAGCCGGCAGCCGCTTCGGTGAACGTCACCCGGGAGGCGACCGGGACCGGCCCGGGAAGCCATCGTCCGGCCCGGGATCCCGGCCGCCGGCCGGACCGGCTCGAATCCCCGCGGCCCCGGCACGGGGGAGGCCCAAAGACTGGCGGCAGCCGCTTCGCTGAACGTCACCCCGGCCGGCGACCGGGGCCGTCCCGGGGCCGTCCCGGGATGCCGGCTTCCGGCACGGGGTCCCGGCCGCGGCCCGGAGCGGCTCGAATCCCCGCGGTCCCGGCAGCAGCCGGAGCCGCTCGCCGTTCGGGGCTCCCGGCACCCTACGGATCCGCCGACTCGTTCGCCGGCGGCGGGGGGAGGCAGTGGAGGGGGGTGCGGGCAGAAGCGGCAGCGGAGGCGGAGGGGGGGGGGGCTCGAAGACAGCCGGCAGCCGCTTCGCTGAACGTCACCCGGCCGGCGACCGGGCCGTCCCGGGGCCGTCCCGGGATGCCGGCTTCCGGCACGGGGTCCCGGCCGCGGCCGGAGCGGCTCGAATCCCCGCGGTCCCGGCAGCAGCCGGAGCCGCTCGCCGTTCGGGCTCCCGGCACCCTACGGATCCGGCGACTCGTTCGCGGGCGGCGGGGGGAGGCAGTGGAGGGGGTGCGGGCAGAAGCGGCCGCGGAGGCGGAGGGGGGGGGGGGGCTCGAAGACAGCCGTCAGCCGCTTCGGTGAACGTCACCCGGGAGGCGACCGGGACCGGCCCGGGAAGCCATCGTCCGGCCCCGGATCCCGGCCGCGGCCGGACCGGCTCGAAGCCCCGCGGCCCCGGCACGGGGGAGGCCCAAAGACTGGCGGCAGCCGCTTCGCTGAACGTCACCCGGCCGGCGACCGGGGCCGTCCCGGGGCCGTCCCGGGATGCCGGCTTCCGGCACGGGGGTCCCGGCCGCGGCCGGAGCGGCTCGAATCCCCGCGGTCCCGGCAGCAGCCGGAGCCGCTCGCCGTTCGGGCTCCCGGCACCCTACGGATCCGCCGACTCGTTCGCCGGCGGCGGGGGGAGGCAGTGGAGGGGGTGCGGGCAGAAGCGGCAGCGGAGGCGGAGGGGGGGGGGCTCGAAGACAGCCGGCAGCCGCTTCGCTGAACGTCACCCGGCCGGCGACCGGGGCCGTCCCGGGGCTGTCCGGGGATGCCGGCTTCCGGCACGGGGGTCCCGGCCGCGGCCGGACCGGCTCGAATCCCCGCGGTCCCGGCAGCAGCCGGAGCCGCTCGCCGTTCGGGCTCCCGGCACCCTACAGATCCGGCGACTCGTTCGCCGGCGGCGGGGGGAGGCAGTGGAGGGGGTGCGGGCAGAAGCGGCAGCGGAGGCGGAGGGGGGGGGGGCTCGAAGACAGCCGGCAGCCGCTTCGGTGAACGTCACCCGGGAGGCGACCGGGACCGGCCCGGGAAGCCATCGTCCGGCCCGGGATCCTGGCCGCGGCCGGACCGGCTCGAATCCCCGCGGCCCCGGCACGGGGGAGGCCCAAAGACTGGCGGCAGCCGCTTCGCTGAACGTCACCCGGCCGGCGACCGGGTCCGTCCCGGGGCCGTCCCGGGATGCCGGCTTCCGGCACGGGGTCCCGGCCGCGGCCGGAGCGGCTCGAATCCCCGCGGGTCCCGGCAGCAGCCGGAGCCGCTCGCCGTTCGGGCTCCCGGCACCCTACGGATCCGCCGACTCGTTCGCCGGCGGCGGGGGGAGGCAGTGGAGGGGGTGCGGGCAGAAGCGGCAGCGGAGGCGGAGGGGGGGGGGGCTCGAAGACAGCCGGCAGCCGCTTCGCTGAACGTCACCCGGCCGGCGACCGGGGGCCGTCCCGGGGCCGTCCCGGGATGCCGGCTTCCGGCACGGGGTCCCGGCCGCGGCCGGAGCGGCTTGAATCCCCGCGGTCCCGGCAGCAGCCGGAGCCGCTCGCCGTTCGGGCTCCCGGCACCCTACGGATCCGCCGACTCGTTCGCCGGCGGCGGGGGGAGGCAGTGGAGGCGGTGCGGGGAGAAGCGGCAGCGGAGGCGGAGGGGGGGCGGGGGGGGACGATAGTGGCGGGGGGCGGGGGGTGCTCGAAGGCAGCCGGCAGCCGGTTCGGTGAACATTCGCCGGGGCGGGGGGGGCGACCTGTCCGTGCCCGGGGCAGCCCCGGGAAGCCGGCAGCCAGCACGGGGTCCCGGCAGCACCTGTTCCCTGCCCTGGGACTTGCCGTGCCCGGCGGCCGGTTGCCGGGTGGGGGGAGCGATGAGAGGCGGGGCGCAGCGGCCGGGGCAGCGCCGGGCCGCAGCGGGGGGCTGGGCGGGTGGGGTAGGCGTCGAGCGGCAAGCCCTCGGCTGCAGCGAATGTTCGGCGGTGCGGGGCGGGGGGGGACGGGACGACACGTTGGGGGCGCCGAGTCCGAGCCACCCCCGGCCCCAGGGGCGGCCGGAGGGGGAGGCCGGTGCCTGGCCCTGGGAGCTGCTGGGCGCCGGATGGCCGAGGGTGCGTCAGAAGCCGCCCGAGCGGTCGAGCAGGTCCTCCAGAAAGGCCTAGGGTGGCTTCGAGGGCCCCGGGAGCAGTCGAGGGAGGCCTCCAGGCAGGTCTGGAGTGGATGGGAGGCCTTCCAAAGCAGACAAGGGAGGCTGCCAGTGGGGCCTAGGCTGGCACTGCAGCCTGTAAATGGTTGGGGGGGGGGGCCTCTGGTGCGGCCTGGAGTCTCTGGGTGGCGTCCAGAGAGGTGCAAAAGATCCTCTGGTGCGGCCTGTGGTGGCGGAGAAGCCTGCAGAGCGTGCGGGGGAGGCTTCTGGTGCGGCCTGGGGTGGGTCGGAAGCCTGGGTGGGTCGGAAGCCTGCAGAGCGTGCGGGAGAGGCTTCTGCTGCGGCCTGGGGTGGCTGAGAAGCCTGCAGAGCGTGCGGGAGAGGCTTCTGCTGCGGCCTGGGGTGGCTGAGAAGCCTGCAGAGCGTGCGGGGGAGGCTTCTGGTGCGGCCTGGGGTGGCTGAGAAGCCTGCAGAGCGTGCGGGAGAGGCTTCTGCTGCGGCCTGGGGTGGCTGAGAAGCCTGCAGAGCGTGCGGGGGAGGCTTCTGTTGGGGCCTGGGGTGGGTCAGAAGCCTACAGAGCGTGCGGGGGAGGCTTCTGGTGCGGCCTGGGGTGGGTCGGAGGCCTGCAGAGCGTGCGGGAGAGGCTTCTGCTGCGGCCTGGGGTGGCTGAGAAGCCTGCAGAGCGTGCGGGGGAGGCTTCTGCTGGGGCCTGGGGTGGCTGAGAAGCCTGCAGAGCGTGCGGGGGAGGCTTCTGCTGCGGCCTGGGGTGGCTGAGAAGCCTGCAGAGCGTGCGGGGGAGGCTTCTGGTGCGGCCTGGGGTGGCTGAGAAGCCTGCAGAGCGTGCGGGGGAGGCTTCTGGTGCGGCCTGGGGTGGGACGGAAGCCTGCAGAGCGTGCGGGAGAGGCTTCTGGTGCGGCCTGGGGTGGGTCGGAAGCCTGCAGAGCGTGCGGGAGAGGCTTCTGTTGGGGCCTGGGGTGGCTGAGAAGCCTGCAGAGCGTGCGGGAGAGGCTTCTGCTGCGGCCTGGGGTGGCTGAGAAGCCTGCAGAGCGTGCGGGAGAGGCTTCTGCTGCGGCCTGGGGTGGCTGAGAAGCCTGCAGAGCGTGCGGGAGAGGCTTCTGGTGCGGCCTGGGGTGGCTGAGAAGCCTGCAGAGCGTGCGGGAGAGGCTTCTGCTGCGGCCTGGGGTGGCTGAGAAGCCTGCAGAGCGTGCGGGAGAGGCTTCTGCTGCGGCCTGGGGTGGCTGAGAAGCCTGCAGAGCGTGCGGGAGAGGCTTCTGCTGCGGCCTGGGGTGGCTGAGAAGCCTGCAGGGCGTGCGGGAGAGGCTTCTGCTGCGGCCTGGGGTGGGTGGGAAGCCTGCAGAGCGTGCGGGGGAGGCTTCTGGTGCGGCCTGGGGTGGCTGAGAAGCCTGCAGAGCGTGCGGGGGAGGCTTCTGGTGCGGCCTGGGGGGGCTGAGAAGCCTGCAGAGCGTGCGGGAGAGGCTTCTGGTGCGGCCTGGGGTGGCTGAGAAGCCTGCAGAGCGTGCGGGGGAGGCTTCTGGTGCGGCCTGGGGTGGCTGAGAAGCCTGCAGAGCGTGCGGGGGAGGCTTCTGGTGCGGCCTGGGGTGGCTGAGAAGCCTGAAGAGCGTGCGGGAGAGGCTTCTGGTGCGGCCTGGGGTGGCTGAGAAGCCTGCAGAGCGTGCGGGGGAGGCTTCTGGTGCGGCCTGGGGTGGCTGAGAAGCCTGCAGAGCGTGCGGGAGAGGCTTCTGCTGCGGCCTGGGGTGGCTGAGAAGCCTGCAGAGCGTGCGGGAGAGGCTTCTGGTGCGGCCTGGGGTGGGTCGGAAGCCTGCAGAGCGTGCGGGAGAGGCTTCTGCTGCGGCCTGGGGTGGGTCGGAAGCCTGCAGAGCTTGCGGGGGAGGCTTCTGGTGCGGCCTGGGGTGGGTCGGAAGCCTGCAGAGCATGCGGGGGAGGCTTCTGCTGCGGCCTGGGGTCTCTGGGTGGCCTCTAGAGAGGTGCAAAAGACCCTCTGGGTTGGGCTGGGGTGGCTCTTGGACCCCTGCCACACAGTGGAGAGAGGCCTCCGGCCCGCCACCTGTGTCCCTGTGTGCCTGAGTGCCTGTGTCCCTGTGTCCCTGTGTCCCTGTGTCCCTGTGTCCCTGAGTGCCTGAGTGCCTGTGTCCCTGTGTCCCTGTGTCCCTGAGTGCCTGAGTGCCTGAGTGCCTGTGTCCCTGTGTCCTTGTGTCCCTGTGTCCCTGTGTCCCTGTGTGCCTGAGTGCCTGTGTCCCTGTGTCCCTGTCTGTGTACCTGTGTGCGAGAGTGTCCGGCACGCCACCCAGCGGCGGCGGGCAAGCAGGTAGGCGGGTGGGCGGGCCGGCGAGGGCCAGTGTGAGTTTGGGGGGTGGGAGGGGAGGCGGCAGCTGGAAGCGTCAGAGGAGGGGGCGTGGCTCCGGCTGGCCCCGGGAGCAGGTTCCCGGGACCGGGACCGGCTGGACCCGGCGGGTGGTTGATCCCGGGGCGGGGGGCAGAGGCGGCGGGAAGCGGCAGCTGCGTGTGCGGCGGGGGGGTGGAGGGCGAACCGCGGCGGGAAGCGGATGCTTCAGAGCAGGTTACGGGGGCGGGGACGGACGACACCACCTGTCCCCGCCCCGGGACGGGCTGGACCCGGCGCCCTGGACCCGGCGCCGTGTACCCGCCGCCGCCCCCCGCCGCCGCCCCCCCTCCGCCACCCCGGGACCCCGACGTTTTTTGGCGCCCGCGCCTTTTTTTGCTCCCCGCCTGCCCGCGCTGCCCCGGGCCCTCCCCCGGGGCGGGGCGGGAGGGAGGGACGGACGGACGGGTAGCCGGGGATCTCCGAGCGCGCGCCACCAGACCGAGGCGGGTCCCGGCGGCGGCGGCGGGGCGGCGGCGGCGGCGGCGGCGGCAGCAAGCGACGGCGGGGGGGGCAGGCTAGGGAGAGAGGGGGGAGCGGCATGCGGTAGGGCTGGGGGGTTTGTTTCGGGGGGGAGGGGTGGGGGGGGGGTGGCAGCGGTCAGCGAGAGCGGGGAGAGGGGGAGCGGCATGCGGTAGGGCTGGGGTGTTTTTGGGGTGGGGGCGTTGGGGGGATTAGCGGGCGGGGCGGGCAGCCGAGCCAAGCGGCAAGCCGGGGGGGCGGGCGAGGGCGGCTTTAGGGCCGGAGGAGCGGAGCGCAACCTCCCCCGTGCAGGCTCCAGCGTGGAGAGCAGCAAGTTTTTGGGGACGGGGGACGACGGACGGGAGGGGCAGCGGCGAGAGGCTAGCTGCGGCAAGGGGCACCGGCACGGCCGCCCTAACAGCGCCGCCTCGGTCGCAGGGGTTAGAGAGCAGCCGGGCAGCCCGGGAGGGAAGCGGCAGCCCGCGAAGGGGGGAAGGGGGGGGCTCCGCGCAAACCGCTAACGGGAGCCGGGGGGTGTGGGGAGCTGGGGGTGGCAGCAGCGGCAAGAGGCAACGTCGGGAGGGGGGGGCTCCGCGCAAACCGGTAACGGGGGCCGGGGGGGTGTGGGGGGGGCGGTGGCGGCCGCGGCAAGAGGCAACGGCAGGCGGGGGGGGCTCCGCGCAAACCGGCAGCGGGGGGGGGGGGGCGGGGGTAGCGGCAAGAGGCAACGGCGGGAAGGGGGGGCTCCGCGCAAACCGCTAACGGGAGCCGGGGGGTGTGGGGAGCTGGGGGGTGGCAGCAGCGGCAAGAGGCAACGTCGGGAGGGGGGGCTCCGCGCAAACCGGTAACGGGGGCCCGGGGGGTGTGGAGGGGGCGGTGGTGGCCGCGGCGAGAGGCAACGGCAGGCGGGGGCGCTCCGCGCAAACCGGCAGCGGGGGGGGGGGGGCGGGGGTAGCGGCAAGAGGCAACGGCGGGAAGGGGGGGCTCCGCGCAAACCGGCAGCGGGGGGGGGCGGGGGTAGCGGCAAGAGGCAACGGCGGGAAGGGGGGCCTCCGCGCAAACCGGCAGCGGGGGGGGGGCGGGGGGTAGCGGCAAGAGGCAACGGCGGGAAGGGGGGGCTCCGCGCAAAC